>NW_018021868.1:18410-23197 GCF_002006095.1 Pseudomyrmex gracilis
AAATAATATCTCAGGGATATGCCTGAGACTGCTAATGTCCACATCAAAAACATGCAAATGATATCTCTTGCAAAAGTTTTAAAAATGAAGGGAATTTCGAGATTTCACTCAAATTAGTTTTTGAAGGACTGATACAGCTCGCCGATCAACCGATGAACTCCATTGAAAGGGACCGGACTTGAAAAATCCTAAGGTGATTAAGTGAGATTTGAACTCGAGACCTCCGCAAGCCCATATCCGCAGCCCCTGCACTCAGTCCGCGAGACTACTTGCTTCTTACTAAATTATAATTGTTTTTATCTACTTATTCTTGAGCTATTGTACACATTTCGTTTATTATTTATTTTAATTGTTATTTAATAAAAATATTGCAGTGCAATGTATACTTTGCAACTTGAGAATTGATTTTCATATCTCGCGCAAAATATATTGTGCAAAGATTTGTGATATCATCAATAAATATTTCAAAAATATCATAAGAGTATCACGGGAGTGTAATACACTTCATTCAAATTTCCTATACAGTAAGCGATGTCTTTGAGATATACTTGAAAGAAAACAGTACTAATATTCTTAGAAGAATATCTGTGTTGTGATATTTCAGGGATGTGATATCACATGATATCACGAAAATGACGTAGAAACGATATCATTCTACAATCAAATGATATCATGCCGTCTGGGTAAATAAAAAATACAAGAACTACGTAGTTGTTATTTGCTATACTTTATTCTTTATGATCCTTCCACACATATATATTACAAAATACCCGCTAAACGTTTTATTACCTTGTCGTAATCATTTTATATATCCGTAAAATATGATTGCGCTACTTATCACGTTGACAAATCGACTAAACTGACGATAGTTTCGGTAATTGTAACAATAAACAAATAAAATCACAACACAACACTACTATAACATAAAGTCACGTAACAAAGTAATTGTACAGACGGCGTCATTAATTCGAAGAATAGGCGCGGGGATCGGAGGGCAAGCGGGGCGGTTGCTCGTAGCGCCAACGGGCGCCGTACTAACTAACTAGTAGCAATCGGGTGTCCACAACTGGACACCCGATTTTGGAACTAATGGATATTTGGATCAACTGGACTTTTTATGTGATCCCCGCGCCTATTCTTCGAATTAATGACGCCGTCTGTACATTATCCTCACTTCTTCTATTTTTTGTGCTCTATGCGGCATAAAATCCGACGCGGCTCATATCCTAGAGTTACCGTACGCTAAGTACTAAAACTTTAAAGAGATGTAAATAAGAGATGTAAACGAACTAATAATTTAATTCTATTATTGATGTTTCAGGATGGACTGGATCGACAAAATGACCAAAATATTGTTTGTAATTATTTTATGGTATATTTGTTACCCACGTATATAAACGCATAATGTTTTATCAAATATGAATAGCAAGTACTTTACATTTCCATTTTTGAGATCACTTGATAAAAAGTACCTTTAAAGTTATATGCAGCTTTTACTAATTGCAGAAATCTAAAATTATGTAACTAAATATTGTAAGAAGTCTAAGAATTATGTACTTACAAATTATGTTTGTGATTACAAAAAAAACAGATATTTGTTCCAAAATATTATTAAAAATAAAATTTACCAAAGTTATGACACAAAACTTTGAATTAAATTTTGATAAGTAAAACTTCACAAGCTATACACAATATACCAGCAGTCATCATAATAGAAATATTTTAAAAATACTGTGTAACATCAATTATTTTTTTATGAAAAAATGCCGCCAATTCATAAAATTAAAACCACCGGAAAAACTCAGGTTTCACAGATAACCGCGATTTATAACCCACACAGAACAAAAACTTCATTAGACGTCTATTAAACGTCGACAGCTCCATGCGACATCTAATAGATGTCTAATGGATGTCTGGATAAATGGATGTCTATGTGGCAAGTCTTTCTCAAATATAACAGCATATTCTATAACATATACATAATAAAAGATAGTCGCGCAAAACGCGCCAGGCTGTCTTACGCGTGTAAGACATCTCGCTGCATGCTTATTCGCGGATGTTTGTTACTTAACCTTTTCGCACCGGGACTGGTCCATATATGGACCAGCAAGAAAAGCGAACGTAATAGATGTTTATAAGGTCAATTTAATGCACTAAATTTAGGAAAAAAATTGAAAAAAATCCTGGTTACTTCTTTGACCTTCAAAATTAACTTTGAAGGGGGGGATAGCAGGTTATTATTAACTTTTTCAGCTAAAATGCGAGGTCAATTTTAAAGGAAAAATCCCCGGAGCGAAAAGGTTAAGATTTCGAATTATTGCAAAACTCGCAAAATAATATAAAATTTTTTGACTCAGTTTTAATCCTTTTACTTGCCTGCGAGAGATGCTACAATAATTGTCGGACACCTTGTATATATAGTTGTACGACATGAATCGCGAAAAACACATCCAAAAAACGTCCAATCAGCGTCAAGATAAAAGCGGCAATCGATAGAATCGATTGTGATTTTTTACACACAACGCTTTTTCTGGTAGGAAAACATCAGATAAGTAGCGAATATTACTATTGGTTTTTAATCTTTCTTTAAAAATGTTTTTTTAAGATAAATAAAAAATATATTAAAAAATACATAACACACATTTTGTCTCTATCTTGCGCACTTTTCTTTATTTCCCAGACGGCACATGATATCATTTGATCGTAGAATGATATCGTGTCTACGTCATTTTCGTGATAGCATGTGATATCACATCTTTGAAATATCACACAGATATTCTTCTAAGAATATTAGTACTGTTTTCTTTCAAGTATATCTCAAAGACATCGCTCAATGTATAGGAAATTTGAATGAAGTGTATTACACTCCCGTGATACTCTTATGATATTTTTGAAATATTTATTGATGATATCACAAATCTTCGCACAATATACATATTTTGCGCGAGATATGAAAATCAATTCTCAAGTTGCAATGTATACATTGCACTGCAATATTTTTATTAAATAACAATTAAAATAAATAATAAACNAAATGTGTACAATAGCTCAAGAATAAGTAGATAAAAACAATTATAATTTAGTAAGAAGCAAGTAGTCTCGCGGACTGAGTGCAGGGGCTGCGGATATGGGCTTGCGGAGGTCTCGAGTTCAAATCTCACTTAATCACCTTAGGATTTTTCAAGTCCGCTCCCTTTCAATGGAGGTCATCGGTTAATCGGCGAGCTGTATCAGTCCTTCAAAAACTAATTTGAGTGAAATCTCGAAATTCCCTTTATTTTTAAAACTTTTGCAAGAGATATCATTTGCATGTTTTTGATGTGGACATTAGCAGTCTCAGGCATATCCCTGAGATATTATTTGAACATCATTACTCGTTCGAAAATGTCTCAACGAGATATTTTTTGCACATTCAAAGTCTCTGTGAGATATCTTCAAGACATCTTAAATACATCATTGTGCCGTCTGGGTTTCTAAAACCTGCATAATCACTATATTTCCTGTTGACGTGACTGATATTACTTTAAAATTTTATGTATACTGTTTTGACATTCATTACATGAAAAACTATTCAGTAAACACAAATTAATATTTCAAGAAGTAATCGAGCACAAAACAAAACACTTGTACGCGTATATCCGTACATATTGGCTCGTATCGACCTCAATACTTAGTTGTAAATTTTCACGAGTTTCTAAATTGTTGTAACTAAATAAATATTGCAAAATTTGCGAAATGATAAATGACTTTTTGATTCCATTTGATTTATCCATCTATTTTTGTACATAATGGCTTTATCAACATTTTTCAAACACTCTGTTTAAGAATACGGCAAGTTCTAAGTTCACCAGGAAAGATCTTGGTATATACAACGGCGAATTATTCGGTCGCGGCGATTGAACGGCGTCGCGCAGTGAAAAGGAAAGAGATGTTTACTGATCTTCGAGAATGCTAGAGCATATTAGGCGCGAGAGCATGAAGTGCGTCGCGCCGTGTATTCCTTAAGCCTATGTCACACTACGGATTAGGATTGAGATTGGATTGCAATTTGGCCAATCAGAGAGAAGATCACTAAACTTAGGATTGGTTTTCTTTTTTCTAATTGGTCAAATTTCAATCTAATCTCAATCCCAATCCGTAGTGTGACATAGGCTTTAGTATCGGCGCACAGGCGAAAAGTGGGCGCCAGATACGTGTGTCCACGTATTAAAATTGAAACGTGTGATCGCCGAGGAGGCTAACTCGAACGTAACGAAGAGGTAGTATAGGAGTTTGCACGAAGCGCAGTGAGATCTTTCCAAGAAGCACACTACTTAAATTCAAATAAATAAAAAAAATAACATGTATTTCCTGGTGAAATTAAATTTTAACAAAGTATCACACAGTAATGATATATATGTAATACTCCTATATTGCTCGTTTGACTTGAAAAGTTCCGAAAACATCACGGTACAGACAATATCGTTTTCTCACTCTGTTAGAAGAAATGTGCGTCTGCGCATGCACTGAATCGTGAGAGTAAAGATTAGTGGGAATCTTTGACTATATAAGTATGGACTGCTAGTTCCCCCCACTTTTCCCATTTAAGCAATGTATAAGCAGCGTAGGTAACATAGATAAGAAATAGGCACCGCCTTTGGGCCAAAAAGCGGGAAATTCAAATATAGTTCGAGAAAGTAAGTAAGGTAAAAAAATGTAAATGTGAAACACAATTACTTGTACAAACAAATTTAATATAATTTAAATAGAATTTGCCATAAATAATAATAATAATAATAATAATAATA
>NW_018021868.1:25087-37717 GCF_002006095.1 Pseudomyrmex gracilis
TATATTAATATTTGTTTGTATATATATATTGTATATATACATATGTATATTTGTGTATCTAGTGTATATATTTGTTAACAAAACTATATACATAATATGTAATTGAACTTATTATATGTATAATAAGTTATACATATAACCGAGCGTGACGTCCGTCACGCACACGTACGCGGTTCTCGCTTGTGTGCGTAGCATCGAGAAGCTGAGCGGTGGGGGCTCTGCCCCTCGCTGCTCTCGTTGCTGTCCTGCACGATCTGGCATCTATGCTGGCGGATTTTGGTCCGTTGGCGAAAACGGATAACACTCCTTGTAAAACGAGCGAGCAGTGAAGATGTCGGGGAGTCATGTGTAACGTGTATTCCGTGTCGTAGATATGTTCGTTTGTCGTGGTCGTGGCTGTATGTCGTGTCGTGCGTCGGTCTCGGTCGGTCAGTTGTAGGATCAAAGATGGTCCATAGCTATAAATAAAATAATGAGACAACGGTAATATAAGTTGAACAGATTTATTTCCCTTATCTGCCAAATAAGGTGTCGAGAAGGCTCAAGGTCGTGGCCGGGCAAGAGCCATTTTGTTGTTGCCGAAGTAAAGTCGAGTGTCGTGTCGTCGTGGCCTTTCTGATCGAAGGTCGAGTTTGGTCGTGCTGTCGAATATAACAAATAAGGTCGTGTCGGTTAGGGCTGTTCGGATTTGAAAAAACTAAAACGATATAATAGTGTAACGCTGTCGATTTTCGGTGTTAACCTTGCCGCGTCGAGATAACAATCTTACAGCCCCTGCGTTTTTCAGAAGTGGGATAAAAGACTCGTCGTTAGTTGATAAAAGACTCGTCGTTAGTTGATCAAAACTCGTCGTTACTTGGTCAAGGCTTGTCGTCGATCGATCAAGACTCGTCGTTAGTTGATCGGGACTCGTCGTTAGTTGATCGAAGACTCGTCGTTAGTTGATCATAGACTTATCGTCGGTCGAAAAAAAAAAAAAAAAGTGCGTAGTGACGTATAATTTGAGTGCCGTCTCGAATAAGTGGTGCGATGTCTCGTGTGCCGACGGTGCTGGACAGACAAACGTTAGAACGAGCATCTATGAAACAGTTACAAAATGAAGCTCGCAAATATAATTTTCCGATATCCGGGGAACGTGCCGTTCTTACTGATTTAATACTGGATCATTTAAAAAGAAATGGCCCGGCCGATCTCCTAGTCGAGGCGCAATTTAGGCCAAACGGAGATCTTAGTCCGGAATCCAGGGCTTCCGGTAGAGAACCGGCGTTATTGGTCGACTCGTTCAGGGCCGTCATGGTGGAATTTCAAGAAAACATCGCTCGTCAACAAATGGAGATGATGAAACAACAACAACAGTTCATGCTAGAAGTGACGCAGCGGTTATTATCCGAAGAGAGAGAGCGGACTATGCCGACGGTGTCTGCCGGTGAGGCCGCGGGGCGAATCGAGCCGGTGAGTTTTGCAAGGCAAGTCTCCCCTGCAAACGACCCGACTCATAGAAGTGCTGAAAGCCTGGTGGGTGGCGGTGCAGTGAAATGGTTGGCCACTCAGATACCTGAGTTTGGCGGCACGAAAGACAATAATATTAATGCGTGGATCAGACGGGTTGACAAAATAGCACAGGTGCATGGAGCGTCGGACGGAGCAGTACTGCTGGCTGCTTCGAGTCGATTATGTAAATTTGCGCGTCAATGGTACGAGATACAAGAAGGTCCGGTAGTGGAGTCGTGGCTAAATCTAAAAGCAGAACTGGCCAAGATGTTTGACCGACGGGTGCCGTTCTACAAAGTAATGCAGAAAGTGGAAGCGAGGAAGTGGATGCCATCAAGAGAGACATTTGACCAATATGCAATAGCAAAGATGGCTCTATTGAACAGTTTGGATTTGCCGGTAAAAGACACCATCCATTTAATTATTGGGGGAATAACAACTCTTTGGGAGTTACAGCTTTATCGATGGCAGGCGATTCCGTCGAGTTGTTCTTGGACCGCATGCGTAGTGTAACGGAAGGATTTTCGGATCCTGATAAGAAGTCGTCTGTACCGTTAACCACAAATAAAGTGCGCGATACAGTATGTCGGAATTGTGGTAAAAAGGGGCATTCACACAAAGACTGCCGAGGTGACATCACATGTTTTTATTGCAAGGGAAAGAGCCACCGGCAATTCGATTGCCCAGGTCTTAAGGACAAATCTAAGAAAATAACTTCACATCAGGCGCAGTTGGTGGAAGTAGCGGCGGCGGTACAGGAGGAGAGGGCGAAAGAACCGGTGGCGTTTGTTGCAAAGGCTGACGGCTATACGTTGGAGCTCTCCGGTTCGGTCGTCAAGGTCGACTCAATCGCGGGAGAGGTGTGTGAACTGGCCGCGATGTTGGACACTGAAAGCCCGGTATCGTTTATCAAGTATAATTCGTACCTGAAATATATAAAGCCGTATGGTTATTGTCTTGTAAAACCGGATCGCAAATTTGTAAATATAAAGAGTTTGCCGTTAGACGTTATCGGTGCGGTTAAAGTGGATTTGTCGCTGAATTTAATTAAAAATCGTAAAATGTCACTTGATCTGTATGTAATACGCGATCAGGCTTTTTCGACGAATATAATTCTCGGTCGCGAATTTATCGGCAAGAAGAACTTAACGCTAGTTTATAAATTACGTGAGGGGTCACCGGAGATAAACATAGACTCAGTGAGTTTGTTTGCGCATTTGCCGTTACAAGTAGAATTCGATTCTGTCAAAAATAAACAAGGCATGATAACAGATTGCGAGATTGACTTTGATTTCGCGAGTAAGTCGCGTTTGATTCAAACGATAACGGAAATTAAAGAACTTTTTTCGCAATATAAATTTAATTTCAATTAGGGGGGTATTTGGGATTTCTCATATAAGAGATGCAAGTATAGCATCTAATATGAATTTTAGAATTGTTATTTCAATTCGAATTTCACGTGTAAAAATTTACATGTGAACACGTATATATGGATATATATACACGTATAATTTCCGCACAACACCTAGCGAACGGCTCCAATGACCGAATATATATTTATTAGTTTAGTAAAGAACTGGATATTGAACAGGTCCACGATGACTATACCGTTAGCGTCAGACTGAAGGATGAATCGGTATATGCGTATGCGCCGAGGCGATTTGCGCACGCGGAAAAACTAGAAATACGAAAAATAATCGACGATTTGTTAGCTAGAGATATAATACAAGAAAGCGTTTCGCCGTATTGCGCTCGATTAGTACCTGTACGCAAGAGAAGCGGAAAGTTAAGACTTTGCGTTGACCTTAGGCCTTTGAATTGTCGAATACATAAACAGAAATATCCGTTTCCCATAATCGAGGACTGCCTTACAAGGTTGGCGGGTAAATCGGTGTTTACGTTGTTGGACCTCAAGGATAGCTTTCATCAGATTCGTGTACACCCAGATTCAACAAAAGTTTTCGCGTTCGCGACGCCCGACGGGCAATACGAGTTTAAGCGCTTGCCATTTGGGTACTCGGAGGCGCCCGCGGAATTCCAAAAGCGGCTCATTCAGATTTTAAACCCGTTAATTCGACAAGAGAAGATCTTGGTGTATATTGATGACGTTTTAATTCCCTCTGACTCTGTCGATGGAAATTTAAAAACATTAAAAGAGGTTCTGATATTATTAAAGAGATACGGATTCGAAGTAAATTATCAAAAGTGCCGATTCTTGCGTAAACGAATAGAATTTTTGGGATACATTGTGGATGAGGGCGGGATTACTCTGAGCCCAAGGCATACGGAGGCGGTTTGCAATTTTAAACAACCGACTAATATAACTGAAGTCCAAAGATTTCTGGGTCTGGCGGGATATTTCCGTCGTTTCATAAAAGATTTTTCGGGAAAGGCGAGGCCGCTCCATTCGTTGTTGAGAAAAGGGGTCGAGTTCAATTTCGGCGAGAATTGTATAAAGGCCTTTGAGTCCTTGAAAAGGGAACTTACGTCGGCACCGGTGTTGGCTCTATACAATCCGTCGGCAGAAACAGAACTTCATACGGATGCGAGCAGTACGGGACTCGGAGCGGTGTTACTGCAAAAACAGCAGAACGGGCTGTGGGCTGTGGTTGCGTTCTTCAGCCAAGCTACAAATCAAGCCGAGTTGCGGTATCATTCGTTCGAACTTGAAATGTTAGCAATCGTCCGTGCCGTTGAGCGATTTCACTTTTACCTTTACGGTTTGAATTTCTCAATAGTTACCAATTGTAATGCTTTGGTTTATGCAATTAATAAAGCTAACCTAAACCCTAGAATAGCGAGGTGGACTCTGGCGCTTCAAAACTATAATTTTAAAGTATGCCACCGCCCAGGCGATAAAATGCGACACGTGGATGCGTTGAGTAGATGCATATTATATGTAAATGAACTTCCTTTTGAGCGGGAGTTAGAGTTTCGCCAATTAGCGGACGCAAGAATACAGGAAATTAGTCGAGAGTTAGAACTACATAATAATGATAAGTTTGCGCTGGTGGATGGTTTAGTTTATAGAAGAGATAGAGAAAACCTTAACTTTGTAATACCGGAGGCGATGGTACACTCGATGTTGCATATACATCATGACAATATGGCGCATGCAGGGTTTGAAAAAACTTATCGTGGAATAAATAATAATTTCTGGTTTCCGTCTATGCGAAAGAGGATTAACGAGTATATAGAGAACTGCTTTGCTTGCCTTATGGCGAATGATTCGGTGAGGCGCTTAGAGAGGGAAACTAGTTTGTACCCGGCGCCGAAGACTTTGATGCACACGTTGCATGTGGATCACTTCGGTCCGCTGCAACAAACGAAGGATAAGTATAAACACATTTTCGTAGTGGTTGACGCTTTTTCGCGATTCACCTGGTTATGTCCGGTAAAGTCGACTTCGTCCGGCGAGGCGATTGTGCATTTGTGTAGTATTTTTTCCATTTTCGGTAACCCGGATAATCTGGTCTCGGACAGAAGAACAGCGTTCACATCCGGTGAGTTCGGTGAATTCCTGAATAAAAGAAATATATATCATAGAAAACTTGCCGTGGCATCTCCATGGGCAAATGGAATTGTAGAAAAAATTAATCGATTTATTAAAAGTTCCTTGACTAAATTGGTTGAACTGCCGGAAGACTGGAAGAAGTACTTACCTGCCATGCAATATATTGTCAATAATAGTTATCACTCGGTACTAAAATCAACTCCATCGAAAATAGTGTTCGGCTTTGAACAGCGAGGTCACGCTGACTTCCAGCTGGCGCAGTTTACTAAAGCTCTTGCTGAGATTGACACTAATTTAGAAACGGAAAGGGATAAATCTCGTGATATAGCCATCCAGGCGACAGATCTTGTTCGTGCGTACAACAAGAGTTATCGTGACGGGCATTCTAAAAAACCATCCGTTTATAACTGTGGAGACTATGTAATGGTCAGGGATACGCGAATAAAACCAGGAGAGAACTCTAAATTGAAAACAAAATACAAGGGACCATATGTAGTTTCCAAAAGCTTAGGTAATAACAGGTATGTTATACGTGATATTCCTGGTTTTAATATCACGTCACGCCCGTACGATACAATCCTGTCTGCCGATAAACTGAAATTATGGATCAAACCTGTCTGATCGAGCAGGAATAAAGTGTATTGCGTTTATCTGTTAAGATGTTACAAGTTTATTATTCGTTATAATTGTAAGTTCAAATTGTATTGCGTAAATTGTTGCAATGTTATTGTGAATTTATGTAAAGAAAAGAAAAGAGAGAGAAAAATACTTACCGTTTTCCTATTATTATGTATTTTGTTACAAGAAAACACTGTGGAATATATAAAAGTTCACATATCATAAGTTGTGATTTAAATTGCGCGCGTGGATTCGAGACGAAGCTAATAGTCAAGATAGGCCGAGCTGTAAGATGCGTGCGGGGCGGTGGCGCCATTTGCCGGAAAGACCGACTAGCGCGCTGTTGATTGGCGGCGTCTTGAACGAGCGTGCAGCCACGTGGGCGCCGGAAGATGCGTGCGACTGTAAATTCGAGAGCTTTCGAGAACTTTGCGAGGCCGGCGGATTTCGGTCCGTTGGCGAAAACGGATAACACTCCTTGTAAAACGAGCGAGCAGTGAAGATGTCGGGGAGTCATGTGTAACGTGTATTCCGTGTCGTAGATATGTTCGTTTGTCGTGGTCGTGGCTGTATGTCGTGTCGTGCGTCGGTCTCGGTCGGTCAGTTGTAGGATCAAAGATGGTCCATAGCTATAAATAAAATAATGAGACAACGGTAATATAAGTTGAACAGATTTATTTCCCTTATCTGCCAAATAAGGTGTCGAGAAGGCTCAAGGTCGTGGCCGGGCAAGAGCCATTTTGTTGTTGCCGAAGTAAAGTCGAGTGTCGTGTCGTCGTGGCCTTTCTGATCGAAGGTCGAGTTTGGTCGTGCTGTCGAATATAACAAATAAGGTCGTGTCGGTTAGGGCTGTTCGGATTTGAAAAAACTAAAACGATATAATAGTGTAACGCTGTCGATTTTCGGTGTTAACCTTGCCGTCGAGATAACAATCTTACATTATATATAGCTGAAGCGTAGCTACGTGGCAATATGTAAGGTTAGAAATGTCAACTAGAAAAAAATATTATTTATGCAAGTGCAAGCCGTCAAGAGAAGACCATATTTCGGTACATGGGTAAGTCTTATAAAAAAATCTGGTATTAACCAGCACGAACCCTTCTTTGTAAAGTCTGCGCAGTATATATGCTGCGCAGCCTACTCCCCTAACTCGGAATCTTGAGCATGCGCAAAACAATCATCTATAGTCTGTCTCACTTCATCGGCGTAGAAACCGCTTATATAAAGTATACGAAGCGAACAATATAGAAGTATAACATATATGAGTGATGACCGTAATTTTGACAAGCGGCGAATTTGGCTGAAAAATTATGTATTTCGTATTACGAGCAACCAACAGTTTTCCGCCTGCAGAATTTCTCAATATTGTTTGCGCGCTGGTCAATAAGAGTGTGGCAGCGGAACCATAGACATATAAGAAATAGACTGCGCGTCCCGTATCTTTTCTGTGCAGAAAGAATGGTCAAACTTCGGACGAGGATAAATGCTTTCACCCGAGTCTCTATCCTTGTTTAGTAACGCGGTGATTGGCGGACAAGAAAAGTAGTAGGAATGAGAAATAGCGTAGTGGGGCAATAGGGGAGCATCGAGCGATGAAGGGGCGACAGTAGGCGATTGACAGCATAGACATTCTATGGAGTTGTCTTCCGAGTGGGGAGTCCCCACTCCAGGTGCTGAAAGACAGAGACAGAGACTCGGGTGAAAGCATCTGTCTCACTCCGAAGTTTGACTCACTTCCCCTCTCACACGCGCAGTCTATTTCTTATACGTCTATGGGCGGAACAATTTCAACGCGGGCACGTATCTCGCGCAGCGGGTATGCACGCTAAGAAATTCACGCGCTGCGTTTTTTTTGTGCGGACTTCGCGTGCGCACTCAGCCGAGTCTCGACACGACACACAATGAACAATAATTTCTCGCTCGACCTCTTAGTCAAGTCAAGCGCGACAGACGAATTGCTCGAAATATACAATTTTGGCCGCGTTCTTTCGATAGCCGCTGCCTGTTATTCGATAGAGCCATATAACGTTAAGCCATTCCACAATGAATTGAAAATGTTCCGTTGCCAGGTGCAAAAGATGGTAACTACTAAGAGAAACGTATTTTTTTCCAGTTACACTTGGCCGTTACGGTTGTTAAAAGAAAGTTGATCAACTTTTAACTTTTAGCAACAACAACTGGCAATCGCAGCATAAAATAATATTTTTGTGGTACTACTTGCAACTGGCGACGGGACATTTTTAACTTATAGTGAATTACCCCTAACTCCCCTGCTGGACACTATGTAACTGTCGATAGCTGTAAGGTGTAGTCTTCGACAATGGTCGGTCGCTCCGTTTACTAGCGTCGATAGTTGGTCGATAGCCGATCGTTCCGACTGTCTTCGACGAACGTACATCAACACTTATGTTGTTTCCGCGACATCGTCTTGCAGAAACAACGGAAATCTTCCGGACTGCGCACCGAGCCTTCCGAATTCCACAAGTGCATAGCAAACTTGACCCACAGAAAATCTAACTAATTCGCCGATTCTTAGTTTTACGCGTCGATTCTGGTCGCTTTACACGAAAATTACTTTCCCAGAAATAATATACGGGATAATACTTATCAAACGAGGTCTGATGAGTGCTCTCGGTGGCGGTGAAGCCCCATCCCGCCCGGAATTACAAAAAGAAAAGATAACCGAATAGCATATTAATTTTATGTTCCCGTAAAAATTTGCTACAAAAAATACTATAGGTGCTTGCGACACAGTGCGTTTGCTCGAGCGTCTACTTTCGCATGCGCATTTGGAACAAGGAAAAAAGAGGTGAGTTGTGCCAGTAACAGGTAAAACCACCGTGTCTCAAACCAACACTACTAAAGAATATTTAATAAAACTGCACTGTTTGTAGAAAAAGTTTAATGTAAAGAACTCGCGATTGTAAAAATAAAAAAATGTTTAAACACAAATCAGAAGAGTAAATGACCAGTAAAATCTTTAAACACGGATAGTAGTGTGTAAATAAAGTTTATTCCAAGGAATCACAAATAATGTTACGTTTCGATTCTATATTAAATTCTATTCAGGCATACAGAAAACCTGTACAATTATAACAAAAAATATATAAAATACAAAAGTAAATGAAGTAAAGTGGTGGTTACTTAGTAAAAATGGCCAAAACTTACAATTTATAACAAAGGACACGTGACTCGCAGTTTCACACATTGCCAAAGAATAAGTACAAATGGCAATGGTAACAAATTACAAAGGTTTTACTTAACAAACTGTAATAAATTAGGTTAAACAGGTATTCAAACATTAAAACTAACCTTTGTACTTATATGTTTAAAGCTCGTTGAATATTTAAATAAAAAGATAGGGAAATGGCAATACTAATATAATATGCATGTGTTTTCTACGTCTATGTACACATAGAACAATATGTATTAAAGAGAAGCAAAAAAATACTAGTAGAAACTACGTATTATAGTATTTAATATATACATTAATGGTAACAACAAAAAAAGCAAATGTGAACTGGAACAAACAATCTACTTTGTGTAACACAAACAAACTAATTGTTATCTCTGGTATTGCTGAACGATTTCCTATATTTGATAATATGAAACAACTTCAGGATAATTTTTTAAATGAAATCGATCTTGCTTCCAACGATCATCAAAGATGGAACACTGGTAAGACATTTTTTGTTGAGTGTGGTTGTGTGTGAAAAAAAGAAGAACCAAGTAATTGGCTAATTACTGTATAATTCCTTCACATTTCTATTCATTAACAAAAACTTAAACTTTACACATTTCACGTTTTTATCGAGTAGCTGATCAATGGCGGCGTTTACTCCCTTTAAAATGAAGTATTGAAAGCCTTGTACGTTTATTGTAAGCCACTAAAACAATCTTAAATATAAACTTGTCTGAAAACTTAAAACAATCCTAAATGTAAAATGCGATATATAACTGCATTTGGCATTACAAACCGAAAACCGAAAACAAAACACCGAATAGAGCTACTCGATTAATTGCAGTTATACAAGTACACAAATTTCTGAGTTAAAAAAGCACTTCGAATTTTTACAGTATATGAAAAGCGATCTATGAGATATTATATTTGATCCGAAATTTAGCGCAAAGTAAATATATTGATGGAAACTATTGAAAGTTTGGCAGTTGAGTTTGACATGTTCTCTATAGACTCGGCAAAATCACTAACATAAAGAAGTTCGACGTAAAATATTTCGACATTTCTATGTTTGAAGGTCAAGTATTAGATCCTATGACTAAAATGTTACTGGAACACACTTACGAAGCAATTATTGATGAACCTGAAGCTGAACTTAATCCTGAAGAGTTACATTTAGTTATGAAACAAATACTGGAATATTTGTAAAAGTTTGTTTTTCCTCGACATTTAATACAGTTGTGTGTAGTAAATCTCAGGTACAAAATTTGATTGATATGATAAATTAAATTACGATAAATATTATAATATTTCGGTTTTTACTTAAAACTTACTCAATAGAATCATAGAGACAAACATTGATAACACATATTTCATTGTGTTCTCTCACGACGCTGGTGTGCGTCAGCGCAGCTCACTGACGTGCGCCCGGCTAAAGGTCGACGCTAAGTGACTTGAGTTATTCGATAATTACTTCTTTATTATAAGTAATAAAAAAAAATGGTCCGGGACTTTTTAATTGATTTTTTTTTTCAGTTTGACTTCTTTTATCTGCCTCCGAGAAATGCTAAATTAATTATCGAACACTATGTATATATATATTCGTACAACATGAATCGAAAAACACACCTGAAAATCGTTCAGTCAGCGTCGAGATAAAAGCGGCAACAATCAAGATCAATAAAATCAATTGTAATTCTATACACACAACGCTTTTTCTGGTAAGAAAACATCTGATGAGTAGCGCGTATTGAAACTGATTTTTCATCCTTTTTAAAAAATGGTTTTTTTAAATAAAAAATATAAAAAATACATTAAAAAATATATAAAATACTTTGTTTTTTGCGCGATTTCCTTTACTTTCTAAAAACTGCATAGTCACTATATTTCCTGTTGACGTGAGTGACATTACCTTGAAATTTTATGTATACTGTTTTGACATTCATTACATGAAAATCTATTCAGTAAACACACAAATCAATATTTCAAGAAATAATCGGACACAAAACAAAACAAGTGCATGTACATATTGGCTCGTATCGATCTCAATACTTAGTTGTAAAGTTTCACGAACTTTTAAATTGTTGTAACAAAATAAATATTGCAAATTTTGCAAAATGATAAATGACTTTTTGATTCCATCTGATCTATCCATATAATTTTTGCACATACTGGCTTCATCACATTTTTTCAAACACCCTGTATGTATTCAAGATTACGTCAAGTTCCAAGTCCATCAGGAAAGATATAAACTGCGACGAATTACTCGGCCGCGGTAACCACGTATGTCCACGTATCTGGCGTCAAAATTGAATCGTGTGGTCGCCGAGAAGGCCGGCTAACTCGAACGTAACGAAGAAGAAGTGTAGAAGTTTGCACGATGCGCAAGAGTCTTGCGTTTTCGTTCGACCTCTTAGCCAAGTTGAGCGCAACAGACAAAATGCTCAAAGTATACAATTGTGGTCGCGTTTTTTCGATAGCCCAATGCCCATTATTCGATAGCGTTAAGAGCCATTCCAGAATGGATTGAAAATGTCCTTTTGCCAGTTGCAAAAGATGGTAACTACTAAAAGGGAAGTATTTTTTTTCGAGTTGTACTTGGCCATTACGGTTGTTAAAAGAAAGTCGGTCAACTTTTAAGTTTTGGCAACAGCAACTGGCAATCACAGCACATAAAACTACTTTTTTTTTTAGTAGGTAAGTCCGGAACTGGCCAATTTTTCAGTATTTGAGGTTTAACAAAGTATATGAGTAAGATATCGTTACTTTGGTTAGTATATCAATATAACAATATGTGGAAGACACATATTGGACTATGTGATTAAATAGTAAAAGTAAACTTAATGTTACAAAGACTGTGAAATAGTTTAATATGTTTTGAACATCTTTTATGTTAGTCAACTAGCCCTATGGTCGGGATTGATAGACTTACAGTATTGGATAGGTTGACTAAAGTATAAGAAGTTAAGTAAATGTTAGTAACACCTTAGTGGTTTAATATAATAATAAAATGTCAAAAATGTTGTTTTAATACAAAATATTATTTATCTTTTTTTTTATTTTAATAATAAACTAACTGATTTCTTAACACATTAAATACAAATTATAAAGATTACATATTTATCAAATTTAAACAAAACAAAAATCGCTTTTGCAACAAACTAACAGATAAAAATTTTTAAATTTTACATTTTAATTTTTAATTTTCTTTGAAGTTAAATCTCTTTCTGATTTTTTTTTATATGTCCTCATTATACTATAAAACAAGTTATTATTTAACCTTTAGAGGACGGGGTTGGTCGATATTTCGACCACCCAACGAACAAAAACGATTTGATAGTTTTAAGGTGAATATGATGTGCTTAATAACAGAAAAATAGTAAAAAAAGTTTCAAATGTGTCTTTGACCTTGAAAATCATCATTTCAAGGTCAAATTTTTTTTTTTGCTATGTAAGCTTCAAAATATGTATATACATGTTTTTTGATGCGCTGAGTATGAAAAAATAGTAAAAAAAAATCCTGAAGAGGTCTTTGACCTTGAAAATCATCATTTCAAGGTCAAATATATATTTTTTAGTATTTTAGCTTCAAAGAAGCTTTTTTCAAAGAAAGTTTTTCACGACGCGTATTTTTATCCATTAATCAAAGACTTCGAAGGTAGTTCAAAAATAAATCCGAATAAAAAATATTATTATTTGGGGTATTTGGGGTATTTCATATGTGAGATGCAAATCTAGCATCCCGTATGATTTTAAGAATTGAGATTTTCAATTCAAAAAAATACTTGTAAAAATTTATAAGTATAGTTCGTTACATGTATATATATAT
>NW_018021869.1:0-1397 GCF_002006095.1 Pseudomyrmex gracilis
AAGTAACGTACAAAATTTACTTGGTGCTACTTTGTGATATCATTTTTTTTGTAAAACGGGTTTTTAGAGAAAGAATGTTTTGTAGTACATAAATGTTGTAAAACAGGTTTTATAGAGAAAGAAGTTTTTGGAGTATAAATAAAAAAATAATTTAATTTAAATACAATACGTGTTGTGCGTGTACTTGGCGCCTGTTTTTACCTTTTTTTTAAAAAGGTAAGTTTTTAGAGTATTACACACTTTATATTTTGTTCCTTAGAGTATCACACACTTTATATTTTAAGTTTTTTTTAGTTTATGTATACACACAAAATGCACGAAGTGTACAATTATACATATATATGTATAAACATAATAGATTATATGCGACAAATCGTCTTTAAGTCAGATACAAACAAGAAAGAAAAATATCAAACTGGTTCCTATCGAAGACAACGTAGAAGCGATCATTGTTACGTCTATTATTTGTTAATCACGTATTGAAAAAACGGAAAATAACAAGAGAAAAAAATTAACATATATTTCTTATACAAGTTTAGTATCGAAATACAGAGTACATAANGATCGTTGCTGCGTGTCATAAAATGAGACTGCATTTTGTAAAATAACGCATTATTTTTTTTTATTGCCAACATTTGTTTTTAAGAACAAAAGCGATGCAGCAAGATGCGTATCAATAATTTATTAATTAACCTTTTCGCTCTGGGACTGGTCCATATATGGACCAGCAAGAAAAGCGAACGTAATAGATGTTTATAAGGTCAATTTAATGCACTAAATTTAGGAAAAAAATTGAAAAAAATCCTGATTACTTCTTTGACCTTCAAAATTAACTTTGAAGGGGGAGGTAGCAGGTTATTATTAACTTTTTCAACTAAAATGCGAGGTCAATTTTAAAGGAAAAATCCCCGGAGCGAACAGGTTAAAAGGTGTGTTCAACTAGTCAAGAGATTTAAGACTGTTTATCTGAATATCACTTGCGTGAATTGTTATATATTTAATATATTTGTTAATTTTATATATTTTCTTATGTTTTTATATTTATTTTGTATATACTTGCACTGTTATTTACATTGTTATTTAATGTGGTTTTTTTTCTTGATGTTAGAAAGCGCAGTGTTTGTTGCCAAAGTGCTTCGAGATAAATTTGTTTTTGGTTAATAAGTTTTATTAAATGCAAAAAAATTAATTACATTTTATATGTTTTGTGTTTATTTCGCATCCTTAATATTCGGTAGTATTTAATATGAAATAGTCAAAAGAAAGAAATTTAAACTAATACTTCTTGTCTATATAATATTTACTATATGAATAGTTTATTTAAAGCTGTTTGTTGTAATCAGTATCTTTTATTTTCAATATATTTAATTAATGAATTATTTTGTATAACGATTTAA
>NW_018021869.1:1917-14183 GCF_002006095.1 Pseudomyrmex gracilis
CTCGAAGTTGGCCGAAGCACCGAGCGCACACGGACACGGCTGTTCGCCTGTGTGCGCATCCCCTCCACTTGCTGTTGCATGCTGCAAAAGTCTTAAAACTGGCATCCCTGGACAAGAGGGATGCCAAGCATTGTCCCAAGACGTGGACGAATTCGTAGAACCTAGTTTTTTGGCATTTCGGACTTTGTATCGAGATATCTCCGTTGGGAAGGCACGGAGGAAAAAAACCGCAAACAAAGTTTTTTTGTGCCTCAATCTTAACTTTCGATTAAGTCTACTACGAACTTGATCGGTTTAGCCGTTGTTGAGATCGGAAAATCTCTCAGCTAAATCTCGCGTATAAGAGACACGGGGTACCTCGCGCAGCGCGCGCCCACTTTGCGCATATACTTTGCGCGAGACATTACCGTGCCTCTTGATATTGAAAATTTTTATTCATTTTAATAGTTTTAATATTTCAAAAATTACTTGTTCTTCACGCTCTGTATGTGATTATCTCTTATGTATTCTCTCTTTCTATGCACTTTTCTAGTTTCTTCCTATTTTCCCCAATTTTGTACTCGAAACCTAACCCTCAATCTATCACTGTGAGTGAATAACTCTGTATCTTTTTTTATCCTTTTTTTTATATTGGTTTAGTTTATCTAATTCTTCCGTAGAAGAAAAATAACAATAAACATCATTTAACCTGACTTAACCTAACACATAAAAACACATGTCAACCGTTATGTGTTTGTTCGGTATAAGGTAAACGTCAATACACACATATAAAACTGTTTGTGTAGCACTACATAGATTAGGGTAGCACTACATAGATTAGGTTACTATAGCTGCCTTCTGATATTCACTGCCAATATTAAAAATTTATATTTATATTTTACGTCACATATGCTACAGATTTTTAGTACTGACAGTGCATATTNGAACGTCATATATCACCCGAAATAACGCCTATTGTAAGCAAAAAGATTTACATGGTNTATGACGGGTGTAAGAGCACCGGCGCTTCTGCTAAAATTGTACTAATCGTATTTGGAATTTTTCTTGTCTCACAAAGCTTCGAAATCTTTTTTAAAGCACTCAAAATATTTGTCTATGTTTCTAGATTGGGATAAAGATATTTTATCTGGATTTATATGGCCAATTTTGCATATACAGTAAAAATGTAGTTTCTGTAATAACAGTCTAAAAACGTTTTTTTGTTTTTTTTTAATTTTTAGGCTTTATCCCATTTTTTACTATATTTTCTTTATTTCTGGAGAAGCATTTTTTATTCCAATTCATAGTTTTCACAAAAAATTCCAAATACGACATGAGGGTAAAACAAGACGGTTCAGCATCCTCTAAGATCAGCGGCTCCTATTTGATTCAGGTTCTGAGAGTCCTGGCTTATATACAATTTTGAGTAAGCGAGAACTCTCCCAATCGGAAAACTCAGTCGAGCTTTGCCAGTTTGTATTCGTTAGTTAGTGGTCGGATAAACTTTGTGAGATCGCCAATCGGCGACGATCTCTCGGCTCGGTCGGCTTGTCCGATTTTCCGGAGAAGGAAAAAGGGAGAGTGTTGGTTTTTTTGATCAAGCCACATAGACCCTTTGCTATTTGTTTATAATAAAATTGCTTGTAGCGCCAGAGTTTTTATTTGCGCCTGTTGCTTTAAATTTTATAAGCGGTGTTTTTCTTGACCCGGAGATGTCCGGGTTTGTTTGAAAAGCTGCTCAGGGTGTTTAAACGATAAATTTTTCTTGCTTGTTATAGCAAAATTCCGGGTTTTTACTAGGCGCGGTTTATTTTTTCGGGCGCCGATTTCCGTTTGCTCTCCTATCATTTGGAGTCTAAGTTTCCAAACGATAGGAGACCCGTTCGAGTTATTTATTGCTTTTTATTATTTACAAAAAAAGGGTTTGTTATGCGTTGGCGCGTCGCGTTGCAAGAAAAAGAGGATTGTGGAGTCTCCAGAACGTAACACTATCAATGTCACTGTTGTTAGGGCGAGTTACAAAATAAGAGACGTTTTTTGGATTCCGTTTGGATTCAATATAAATTTATTTAAGCCACCTCAATTTTGGTTTCATAGCCAGACGGTCTATTTCACTGGCTTAAAATTAAAATTTGACTAACTAAACTGGACCAGCTTTGGTCCCTTATTTGTGACAATAACTAAAAAATAAAACTTAAAAGAAAACATTAATACCTATGGGTTTAGTATCACCTTGTGGTTCGCTAACCATTAACAAAAACGATTAACATAGAATCAAAAAATAACTAAAAATTAATAATAAAAAATTAACATATATATACGCTGATAATCATTATTATACTACGTGAGATTATACATTCACGCAGTGTCTGCTTCCTGGCCGTCCTCCGCAGTCTCCTGGACTTCGCTCTGTTGCGGCTGCTCTTCCAAATCCTGCAGGAGCTGGTCTAGGTCCCGGTATTCCTGTGTCAGGTCCCTCCTGAGGTCCGTGTGACTATCTCCTCCTGTATCGTCGCAGCCACTTGAACAGCTTGCGCTTGTTGTGTAGTGGTCTTCTTCTTTTTGTCTTTTAAACTAGAGCAATCGAAGTGACTGCCCTTATAATAGAAGCACGTTATATCACTTCAACAGTCTTTATGCAAATGGTCCTTTTTCTCGCAATTTCTACACGCACTATCACGCACTTTACTCGCTGCCGACGGCACGCACAATTTTCTATCTATTATGGCAAAACCCTCGGTTACGCACCGCATACGATCCAAGAACAGTTCCAAGGAATCGCCAGCCGCTGATAAAGCAGTGGCTCTCATTGAGCGCGTTATGCCATTAACGATCAAATAGATGGTGTCTCTAACCAGTAAATCCAGACTGCTCATCAGAGCTAGTTTTGCAATCGCGTACTGGTCGAATGTCTCTTTTATCGGCATCCACTTCTTTGCTTCAATCCTTTGCATTGCTTTATAGAATGGCACTTGCCTTTCAAATATTTTAACTAATTCCTTTTTCAAATTTAACCACGATTCCATTACCGGTCCATCTTGCAATTCGTATCACTGACGTGCACATTTGGTCAACTGACTCGACGCAACTAGGAGCACCACACTGTCCGTCGCTCAGTGTACCTGCGCCACTTTGTCTACACGTCTAACCCACACGTTAACGTTTTTACCCTCTGAGCCGTCGTCCTCAGGAATCTGAGTGGCTAGCCACTTAGTGGCCCCACCACCCATCAAACTTTTGGCATTTCTAACGGTCGGATCTAATACTGGAGACATTTGTCGCGAGGGACCCGTCGACACGTTTTTCTTCGTCTCATCGACTCGACTCGACAAGCCAGCTTTACCAGCGGAAACCGACGGCACCGTTCTGTCTCTATTCTATATTTGTTGTGCAAAATCGAGCATAAATTGTTGATGTTGTTTTTGCATCTCCAATTGCTGCCGGACAATATTTTCTTAAAATTCCGGCATGACTGCCCTGAACGTATCCACGGTCAAATCCGACATTCGACCGGCATCTTCGGTTCCCGAGCGGAAATCCCCGCTCGTTTCCTGGAGCGCCTCAGTTAGTAAATCCACAGGGCCATATCTCTCTAAATGATCCAGGATGGAGTCAATCAGCACTGCACGCTCCCCTGTTGTCGGAAGGTTGTATCAATGTGCCTCTTTTTTAATTGTTCCAGCGTGGTCCGCTCCTACGTCTGTCTATCTATCATCGTAGGCACACGAGACATCATCCTTCACTTATTTTAACTACCTAACGACGAGTTCACTATTCCACTTCTGAAAGCCGGCCCAGTGGTCTCGCGGGCTGAGTGCAGAGCTTGCGAGCCCGGAGATCTTGAGTTCGAATCCGCTTATCACCTAAAGATTTTTTTTCCGAAACGGTCCCCTTCAACCGAGTTTATCGGTTAATCGGCGAACTAAATCGAGCCTACAAAAATTACTTTGGGTGTAATTCCGAATTAATTCCCCTCCTACAAGGCGATCACAAGTCACAACATCTCGAGCACAAGCCCGACACAGATAAGCATGCCTACTGCAAAAGACGGCCGTGTATCGCGCGGTAGCAGAATACTGCACAAACTCCCTCCCCCGTTATGTTCAAAAATAAATAAACTAGTAGAATGGCGTATGGGCACTGATGGCCTTCTAGCCGTTACAAAACCAAACCAACCAAACCATCCCATTTCTGAAAACTTGTTGTAAGTCTTTTATATGTGTTTTTTCAATTTGAATAAATTGAGTTCGATTTAACCAACTTGACCTTAACGATATTATACCGCACGACAGTTTTCTGATCTTCAGCCACAGAGAGCAACAACCGTGCACGGTACTCTGTTCCGACACAACAATAACACACAGCTTCTGCCCGACTACGTCCTTGAAACCAACTCGACATCTCGTTTTGGAGATAGGACAAGAAGCTCACTTTTTTAGCACTGACGTCTTAATCTTTATTTTACAGATCTTTATTAGGTGAGCAACTAAGTTCCCTCTGTTTGTCAATAGATGGCTCCAGCAGTAAGTGCTGATCGATTTTGACATATCCAAAACGTTACGAGCTAAGCTTAGACATATGGTAAACAAACCGCTTTGACACGTTAGTGATTTTGGCGTCATATATTTTTGGTTGTGTGAAAATGTCTGATTTTGTACCAAATAATCGTCATTTGCGGAAAGTGTTAATTTTCTTATTTTATTTGAAGAAAACGGCGACTGAAGCGCATTGAGAGCTCCAAAAAGTTTACGGAGATGCTGTTCTAAGTGAAACAATGTGCCTGGTTCCGTCACTTCAAAGACGGTGATTTTGATGTTGACGACCGTCCGCGTGAAGGAAGGCCAAAAACCCTCGAAGACGCTGAATTGGAGGCATTGCTCGATGAGGATCCATGCCAAACGCAAGAACAGTTTGCTTCAGCATTAGGAGTTACCTGCGAAGCCATTTCCAAGCGATTGCATGCGTTGGGAATGATTCAAAAGCAAGGAACTTGAGATTCTTATGATTTGAAGCCAAGGTCGTTTTTTCGCCTGTGAACAACTGCTCCAGCGGCAAAAAAGAAACGGTTTTCTCCATTGCATTGTGACGGGTGATGAAAAATGGATTCATTACAGCAACCCAAAGAAAAGAAAGTCATGGGGACTACCCGGTCATGCTTCTACGTCGTCGGCTCGGCTGAATATTTACGCTGCGAAGGTTATGCTGTGTATTTGGTAGGACCAGGTAGGTGTTATTTATTATGAGCTGTTGAAACCAAACAAAACCATTACTGGGGAACGGTATTGAATTCAATCGATGCGACTGAGCCGAGCACTGCGCGAAAAACGGCCACAATACGAGCAGAGGCACGAAAAAGTGATTCTACTGCATGACAACGCTCGGCCTCATGTTGCCAAACCCGTTAAACCCTACGTGGAAACGCTCAAATGGGAAGTCCTACCCCACTCGCCATATTCCCCAGATATTGCGCCGTCCGATTATTACTTGTTCCGTTCAATGGCACATGGTCTGGCTGATCAGCAGTTCCGCTCATATAAAGACATCAAAAAAATGGATTGATTCGTGGATAGCCTCAAAAGACGAACACTTTTACCATAACGGTATTCGAGCTCTGCCAGAAAGATGGGAAAAAGTTGTAGCTACCGATGGGCAATACTTTAAATGATTCATTTGTAACCATTTTTTCACAATAAAGTTGCATTTTCAAAAGAAATACAGCGAAAATTTAGTTGCGCACCTAATACTTTACACACTTATATGTTCGACCGGCAGAAACCGCAATGCGATACGATAACGACATTCGCCACGAATACAACAACGGCAACGACTTAACGTCTTATTACGACCAAAGTAACGACACACGCGACTCCCAGGCATCCACTCGGATCGCCCGTTCGACAAGGAGTGCTTTCTCCGGTTTAGCCGACGGAAAAGATCGCCGGCTTCGAAAGTTCTCGTATGCTTCGGAATTTTTAATAGCTATCACGTGTTCCTTCCTGCGCGCTACGCGGCCGCTCGCTCGCTCGGGACGCTATCGCACATCGGTGCGCCAGTCATTTGTTCTGACAAGTGGCGCTACCGCGCCGTACGCGTCTTACAGAGGTAATAGCGACTTTTGCGTTTTGTTGCATCTTTTAAAAAAAAATAAAGAAAAACAAGCGTCTGTCGAGAATAAAAAAAGTAAAAAAAAGTATCTTCTGAGAGGCGGGGAAGAGAAAGGAATTAGAAAACACGGCAATACGCACGATTTTGACACTTGAACTGTTTAGGGAATTTAGGAAAGAACTCTAAAATGGAGGAGGGGAGGATAAAGAAGTAAAACTCAAGCAATCTTGAGGCATTTATATTAGCTAGGGAATCGCGGGATCGGTCGCTTGCTTGATTGGTCGCAATCAGTCGCAATCGGCCAATACCATTGGTCCTTCCAGCGGAATTACAACAAACCAAATAAAATAATCGGAGATAATGAAAATGAGTTATATATTCTCTTAAAGCTTAAGTTTTACGCCGTAAAGTCACCTTGTAGACAACGCTTAAGGAAAAAACAAAGAAATATTCAAAACGCACGAACAAATGATAAAACTTGTCAACAATTAGTAAATCAGTAATATTATAGATTACTTAATAATATAAGTTTGGTGGTCATATTAAGTAAAATGATTTTTTTTAGAAAGAAACGGAACGGCGTAAAGACGTTACGTTATCGCGGAAGTTATGGAGCGAGGAGCAATTTTTTTGGGAGAAGATAAAACCAACTAAAGTTTCAATAAATTCAGACAAGTTGTATATAAACAGAATTATCACAATCGTTGAAAAAGCCTAAACTAATTATCATTATTTTATTGTTACAATGTTACAGAATAATAATTTAAATATGTTTTCTCTGTATGTGAAAGTTAGAGGAGGAGGAGAAGGTTATGGTAGGTTACAGATGTGCAAGGTCACGGTTCTAAGACCGCCGGGAGAACGGCGGCTAGTAGACCGAGGGTAGAGATACTCTAAAGCCGGAGTGCGGCCGGGCGGGAATCATTCTCTCTCCTTGAAGGAGCCACGCGGGGCGAGACTAGCTTGCCCATCTAGGAGTAGCGGGGTTTTCTTGGAAGAGCTGGCTGGAAGAAAGGGAATCTGTCAGTGAAGAGCTCCAGGAACTCTGAAGGACCAGCTACGCCCCATCGGGAGAGCAAGGGCGAGGTAATCTTCTGGGCAAAGAACAAGCAGAGCCTCATGGACGGTCATCTTCTCCTTTAGATAGCCTCGCCTCTACAATGAGAGGCCCGGGTAGAAATGCAGGGTTACCATCTACCTGCACTAGGACGCGTTAGCCAGGGGATACCGTCCCTTGCGGAAAAAGACGTTATCGGGCCAATGCATCTGTGCACACCGGTGTACGCATACGGAAGGACCGACGTCTCCATACGGTGATCATGTTAGGACGGGCAGGTGGGGGATGTATGGCAGATAGACTCCGTATCCGCTGGAGTGATCCAGAGTTTGAATGTCTATGCATCTTATCAACAGAAGTCTGTCTTTCCCTTTGTATAAAAACTCGAAGGCAGGGACAGGGGTAGGGGCGGCGGATAGGCGCGGGTTCTTACTCGTCAGAAACTCTGATGCTACATATCGACCAACAGGGGCTTGCCTTCCCCTAGTGAAAAACTTGAAGGCATAAAACGGGTAGGTGGCGGTGGATCGACATTGCTTCCATTCATGGGATCTCGGTATCACACATTGCGGCCAGCAGGGATCTGCTTTCCTTCTAATTAAAAACTCGGAAGCAGGGATACGGGTAAGGGGAGATGGATGCAGGAGGCTTGGACGCCGGACTTTCCACCAGAACATGCGGGCAAGTTCGGATGCCGCTGTCACCCGATCTCCAGAAAGGCCAGGACACACCGAAAAACCCGGCAACTCAGACAACGGAGCAGCTGTTAGCGGTGTTAGCGGAGGACCAGCCGCAACAGAAGGAGGAAAAAACGGCTCCAGAGGACCAAAAATAAGACGACAAGAATAAGACACCAGGATACGAAGATGGTGGCTATAAACAGCCATTTCATACTTAATCTTAGGATCTAAGCGTTCTGTTAGTATAGTGAAATTTTAAGAGTTTAACGACTAATATAGTTTTATATTTTTATAAAATTAACCGTTCATAGTATGTAATAGTATTTAATCACGAGTATAATTCTAGCTCAATATTAAGAGTTAAAAGACTGATTTTGTTTGCAAATATTTTATTTTGTTTAATAAAGCCGATAAGAGACAAAATAAAGTTTAGAGATTATTTTATGTTTTTTATGATCCTGAAGAGAGAAAAATTATATTTTATACTATTTTACAAAGCTTAGAAAAGTAAAGGATTTGTTTCTTATTTTGTAAGCCTGTTCATATTAAGGTAGGGGAAATAACCGATCTACCCTATGCTAAAAACATAACACGATTACCTAGATTTTTATTAAAGATTTAGGAACACACACTATCCAAACGAATCACAAACACACAGGCAAAATACATACACACAGTCACACTAATTAAAACAAGACATTTATGTCATATGAACCGTGACATAAAAAGACACTCCTAGGGACATTTACACATTCCAAACAAGACAGCCAATCAGACATTACATAAAGCAAGCACAAACATACATTAATATTCACAACCACACTAGCATGCACATCTAAACACTTATGCCATGCAGTTTAGTAGCAAATATTAAAGGATCATTCATGCACACACTTTATTCATTCCAGTATCAGACAATCAATATTTACGCTTACATTCACGCGTTAACATTCAGACGCGATCTAGGGTTTTCCCTTAGACTAATAATCTCATACTTTCGGTTAAGGACTTGTTCGCGCCTCAGACACTCAGGTTTCATACGTTTAGCACACACACCCAATCACACGGGTTAAGACACATGCACACACGTATTCACTTGAAACTTCACTAATCACGCATAGTACGTACAGACGCAGCTTAAGCACGTTATTTACTTACCTATTCAGAATTAAGTCACGTTCAATTACTCCCATTAACATGCTCAGTAAACCTCATGCACACATCATGCACAACACACCTACTTAGCCATGCTGTCGGCAACATTCATACTCGCTAACATCTACACTAAAGTTCACACCACAAACACACTCACTATCAAACTTAGTGGGACCAATCACACACCTAAACATTACTGGCCCACAAACAGTTCAAACGACACACATTTACACCTTAATGTTGTCATACGTGTTATTCTCATGTACGGTGACATTGAACATTAAAACACTACTACTAACACACCAGGCGGATGGCCCAAATATAAGAACACACCCGCCTAGGGATTTTCGCTTAATATGCAGTCCTTGCCCTAAAAAAATGGGAATTGCGAACTACGCAAGCGGGAAGGAACAAGGCAAGTGGCAGTTGGACACACACACAGGCTCTCGCGACGTGCGGACATATACGCGAGATACGCGAGAACAAGAAGCACTGTTCGACTCATACTCGTTAACAAATACGCATTCCGCGTACCCGAGTAGAAAATGATTAAGGTTTGCCTGCATTTTGCTCCGGGCGCAATCAGATAATGTCATAGCTTGCCTTATTTTGGAAAACCTGATCCGGTGCTGATAGTGTCTACATCAGGGTTATTGTATTATTTGATACGTGTGGCCCTTCTGTCAGCGCCGCAATGAGAGCTGCTCTATTAGCGCTTCATTGAGGAAATCCTTATGCGGTCCTGATTAAGTTTTTTCTAAAATTCTCTATTGAATTTGCGCATGTGCACATTCTATTGAAATAAAAATCATCGAGAGTTAGAAAACTTCATTGTGAAATTGCAATTTTTATACTGTTGTGTGAAGTGAAATAAAAAATAATGGATCGTGAGAAAAAACTTAGAAAATTAACACGAATACGTGTTCAAAGATTTCGTGCGCTTCGGAAAAAAAGCACGTACACTACATTATTTGTAGTTTAAATAATGTAGGTAATTATTTGTAGGTTAAATTACTATTATATAGAAATGTATATATGTGTATATATATATCCGGATATCTGAACATATATATATATATATATATATATGTTATACTTTTATAACATGCAATAAAGAAATAAAAAACGTAATATTTACATTTAGATTATATTGTAACATTAGAAAAAAAATATATATCGAGACTCGAACCAGCAGCGTCAACACTACTAACCTAGTACGCTACCACTACGCTACGCGCTCTTCGATTAAACAACCAATTTAATATCCTCATAAGGTACATCAAAATTTTCAAATTCAATTTTCTCGCGAATGCTTGAGTAGTGCGTCTTATTACTTTATTTTGCAATACTCTACATAATCATCTATTGATCCTATAAGTTTCGTCCAAATCGATTGTTCCATTGTCGTAGTCTTCCCTTGTAAGTGGTATTGTCCAAGCACCAGCAATAAGAATCCCATTGAAGATTGTGTGAAAGCTGCGGATCGTATAGTACCTGCTGCTAAAGCACTTGCTCAAAAAGCGAGACTGCTCGCAAATAGTATTCGAAAAGTGCAGAGCATTGGCCAAATATCCGCGGAACAAAGCGGATACTTTTTCACAATCACCTGTAATTCTACCAAAGAGGCGATATTGTTACAGCAATTGTAAGTAAACTACAGTATTACATACTACCATGATAAAAAAATAACCGGAATTTATTCATAAAAAGAAAAGTACATGTTTATTCTTCAAAATTCCCTTCAAAGTTGTTCCCTTCAAAGTAGTCCCCGTCGGCTGCGATGCACTTGTGCCAGCGTTTCATCCACCCTTCGAAGCTTTTCTGGAAGTCGGTTTTTGGTATAGCCATTAGTGCCTCCAGCAATTTTAGCTTTATTGCCTCCACACTCTCAAAACGAGTTCCTCGTAGTGGTTTTTTGAGTCGATCGAATAAAAAGAAATCACATGGTGCCAGATCAGATGAATCAGGGCGGTTGTTGAATGGTATTGGTGTTGTTTTTGACGAGAAACTCACGAGAATTTTTGCACAAAATTCAGTTCTTTTGGCACCATTCTTGCAGTGACTCGCCTCAGACCCAAATCTTCACGCAAAATGCTCTGAACGGATCCGAATGATATGTTGGTGGTCTCAGCTATCTCCCTTATCGTCAATTTGCGATTTTGAATCAACAATTGTCGGATTTCATCGACGTTTTCATCAGTTTTCGATGTCGATGGCCTCCCAGGACGAGCATTGTCCTCAACAGCCTTACGACCACTTTTAAAGCGTTCATACCACTGGTACACCTGTGTTTTTGATAGAGTATCGTCACCATAACACTTTTGTAACATTTAATTTTATTTTTATAGCAAAATTTAATGCAAGAACGTTGTTCAAGTTGTGAATCCATTGTAAAAATCGCCGCGACGTAAAAACTTGATGTAAAGAAATCACTGTCATAAAGATAAATTAACAGCTGATAAGCAGAAGCTTGGCATGGGTGTCCGTAACAGTGCTGTCAACGTGACACAAACAACAGAATTCTAAACCGATAAGCTCGCGAGGTTTAAATTAAAAATTTCGGTTATTTTTTGATCATGGTAGTACATTGAATAAAGTAAAGAAATAGAATGAATGGAATAAAGTAAATAAAATGAGTAAATTACATAACTTAATATTTACATAAATACATAAAGTTTAATCATATAATGTGTGTGCTGTTATGTTCTTTATAAATTTGACATATACCACCAAATATATATGTGCGGCGAAACTATCGTAGCAAGTTGTAGCTTTGAGACCATCGTTTAAAATGGAAAGTACGTACACTAACGGATCTAAGATGAAGATTTGGTTTTACAGACGTGCTAAGTTAATTATCATAAATATCTGAAAGAATATCAATGTTGTAGATATATAAGGAAAAAAATCTATGTATGTATTGTGACGGGCACCTTGCATTAGGTTCTTTCGTCGCGAGTACCGCACAACTTCGGCACGTCTTTTCCAAAAAAAAACTAAAGTTCTTTATACAGGGTCTTTCAGATTAAACGCTCACGCAACAAACATAAAAAACTCCTACAAAAATGAACCGATTTTTATTTGTTATACACGAAAAGAAAGCTTATTTTAGGATATTTTCGATGTGACCACCGTCATTTTCAACAACTCGTTGTAATCTATGAACAAAGTTCTTCATACATAACTCTAACATTCCCACTTTGATGCTATTAAAGATCTGCGTAATTTCCTCTTTAAGTTCTTCCAAAGTCGTTTCATACTCGTGTGGATTTTCAGTACTCCAAATACGG
>NW_018021869.1:14533-16951 GCF_002006095.1 Pseudomyrmex gracilis
ATGAACATTAAAACTCTTACCGTAAGAGGTCAGAGTTTGAGCGAGGTTATGATTAGTCGAGTAATACGTTTTCACAAGAAATACGCGTTCCGTTAAATCGTACATTTTGACACTATAAACAAACTTTACCGACTTAACCAGTAGCCGAATATTTTTGTCCCGAGTTGGCGAATTCAGTGTTACCATCGATGGAGCAAAAAAAAATTTTTTATAGGAGTTTTTTATGTTTGTTGCGTGAGCGTTTAATTTGAAAAACCCTGTATATAAGTGTTCGACCAAATATTTTCATTTGCAGATCAGTCACCTCATCTAGAACCCGAGGATGAAATTTACACATAAGAAACCTGCACATTAGCGTCTCATCTGTATCTAATGGACTCGTGTAACGTATTTATTTATTTATTTTTTAATTTTATATTGTATTGAACACTGAGGATGACTCAAATAGAGAGTCAAAACGTTTGTACGAGTATTTCGTTTTTTCGATAATATACATGCGAGTTGCAATGTATTAATTCGTTTTTTTGATAATTATATATATTTCTCTAACACCTTCGACCTGCTCGTTTATGACCTTACTTACATTCACTATTTACATAAAGTTCTTTACTCACCAAAATCGGTAGTTGGGCGCCAGGCGTGCGTTTACACGCCAACTCAAAAATCTTAATTAGCAGCAAGAAGGTAAATGTTTACAATAGGGGAGACCCCTCCGATTGGCTTCTCGTTTTGATACATTGGAAATATGACCTCCCAGAGTACGTTTCTAAAAATTTTATCCGTCGCTTATTGTTTATAAAAAAGTTATGAACCAAAAAAGTTTGATGATTAATCTCTCGTTTCTCGACACTGTATACATTTTTCGTGTGTTGTAAACATGTAGGCAAGGGGGGCTGCGCCCCTCTTGCACCCCCCTTACAAAATTCTAACCTAACTCTAACCTAAACTTTTCTTTCTGCATTTTCCCTTGCAAAATTTTTATTCATTTCTATTGATATTGTAGTAACATAGATTAACCATTGTAGAAATTTTTCGCGAAGGAATGCAGAAAAAAGAGTTTAGGTTAGGGTACACACACATTGTTGGCAACATGAACATTACTCATTTCCTTCTGAAATGTACACGGTGTCGAAAAACGAGAGTTCAATCATCAAACTTTTTTTGTTCATAACTTTTTTATAAACAATGAACGACGGATAAAACTTTCAGAAACGTACTCAGGAAGATCATATTAACAATGTATCTGGAGGACAAGTCGATTGGAGGGGTCTCTCCTATTGTAAACATTTACCAAATATACATTTAATGACAATATTTCAGTGAAAAGGCCGGATATTGGCAGCACAAACAAAAGAAAGGAACAAAGAAAACAATACATACGGTACAAGAGCGCGGTAAAAATGTTGCATATGTCGATCATAAGTTCTCGGCAAGAGTTACAATTTCTTAGTCGATATTCGGTACAGTAAAGAGATATGCTATTCAATCGCTCAGAATTACACGCGCTAAGAGACTCGAACGAACGCACGAAATTGACGCAAACAACAAAAAAATGAAAACAAGACATACGCGAATAACAAGCAAAGATAANCCCGGATTGTTGCGACCGCGACTGATTAGGACAAGAGCAGCAGCAACTAAAGAGCGGTAATTATTCTTATCACTGACCGAATCAAACCGCAATACATTATATTTTCGGCAACATATCGCGCGATATCGAACTCGTGGGATATCCCGTCGAGATTCGATTCACAAACAATATAAGTCGCGAGAAGTGCGGAAGAGAACCAACCACATTTACGTATGTCGGCGGCCCTCAAAATCGGCAGCCATTCTGCTCTCTCTTTTACAATCGTTTTAGCTAGTCCTCCTCGGATGTTGTCCGGCACACAATTGTACACCCCGGCATCACGACATACGTAAGAGACGATGAACTCGCGTGGTTGACGGTACGCGCAACAATGATCTTCGCTGCTACGGCAATTGCTCTCGGCGCCGCGTGCCGTTCTTCGGGCCAGGTAATTAGCCAATCATATTCTGTATCCCGCGGTGCTGTGATTGACAGCGGCCACGTGCGTGTCGGCAGCTCCTCGACGCGGGCCCTTTTCTGGCCGTCTCGGCTTGTTCGGTCTCAATTTCTCCAGTTGCTGAGCTTCGGGCTTAGCTTCCGGCACCACGGAATTAAAACTTCCATCGGAAGCTCCGCTTCTGTTTCTCGTGAAGTCGGAGTGTCGACGTCTCCCACTTCTTAGTCTGTCGTTGTGAGTGCCGCCGAGCGCCTCGCGCCGCTGGAGCGTTTACGCCCCTGTATCGATGTCTGTCTCGGGTGATACTCTATTGACCACAGTACGATTCGACACCGCTCGATTCGACACAGATTTATTCGACACCAAATTATTCGACACCGTACGATTCGAC
>NW_018021869.1:17441-32161 GCF_002006095.1 Pseudomyrmex gracilis
ATCGTACGGTGTCGAATAATTTGGTGTCGAATAAATCTGTGTCGAATCGAGCGGTGTCGAATCGTACTGTGGTCAAACGGAACCCGCCCGTCTGTCTCTATCTACTCCCTTTCTCGCTTTCCTCCACCTGTCGGTCACGTACAGTGTGTGGCTCCCTTTACGCTGAAAATAACTAACAATGTAGTGTATAAATGAAATCACTTATAAATTTATGGAAAAGATTGAAATGTATAAAAATAATGTCTCACCAAAAGAAAGAAAGAAAGAACACTTCACGTTAAAATTAATATATGCAGAAGACAGTACGAACTGTCGTGTTCAGAGAGTAGAAAAGAACTGAGATGCAAAACAATGATACGTCAAAAATAAATAAAACTGTCATGTCAATGTATTAAAGTTTATCAATTATCGGTAAATAGGTTTCATCTAGCAGTTCCGTATCTCTCATAACATTCAAGCTGCAGTCTTTTTGTAATTTAATATATAACATCTCGGCGATTAGGCGTTTAAAATAATTAGGTTCTATGTTAAGAATTTAGACCGTATTCCAATTAAAAGTGTGGTTTGTATTTCTCACATGTTCAGCCAATACTGATGTCTCCGAGTTTTTCTCGACGTAATTTTTGTGTTCTTTAACTCTTACTGTGAGCTGTCTTTTTGTCTGTCCGACGTAATTCTTATTACATGAATCACACTCTATACGGTATACAACGTTTTTGCGTTTCTTATGTGCAGTTTGATCTTTATGTGTTTAAGTATATTTATTTAATTGTGAGATATTTTGATATGCTATTTTAAATTTAATACTTTTGAGTACATTGTTGAGATTATGAGTATTAGCTGATATGTATGGTATAACAAAAGTTTGTTTTTGCGGTGGAATTTCGGATCAGACAGTAGGATCACTCTATCTACTAATGACATAATGGTACCAATTTTATGACACATGGGGTTTTGCGATAAAAAGTGCAAATATCTGCCAGAGAACGTTGGTTTATGATACCAATCACAAACCAACGTGTTATCTTCTCTGATTATACGTGTGTCAAGAAAACTGATACTGTCGTCGGATTGCAATTCACATGTGAATTGCAATCTTTTATGTAGGTAGAGTTAAAGGCACTAAGTACCTCAATCATTTGCTCCATCGGGACAGCCAGTAAAGTGTCATCAACGTACCTATAGTACATCGAGATGGATATCGATAAAGAATTGAGAATTTTGTATTCAAGGTCTTGCATCGTAATGTCTGCCATATTTGGAGATAACGGGGAACTTATTGGTGTTCTAAATGATTGTTTATAGGTTTTATCGTTGAATGTGAAGTAGGTAGAACACATAACTAACTCTAACGCTAACAAAAATTCTTGTTTATCAATTTTAGTATGAATTCGTATGCGCTTTCACCTTCTGGCTACTCCTTCCAGTGAGAGTTGTACTGGAACGTTAGTGAAAAGAGACACCACGTCAAAAGAGCAAATGATGTAATTATAGACCAATTTAGAACCTGACAAATTTTTATATAGCTCGAAACTATCTCGAACGCTGAACGGTGAGTTAGGAATACTATTATGTATGATTTTATGTGTGTGTGTGTGTGTGTGTGTGTGTGTAAATACAACGCAAATTTGTGTAAAGAACTGTCTATGGATGATATTATGATTCTGTACGGGCAATTGTTTTTATGTATTTTAGGAACGCCATATGCACGTGGTAAAATGGGATCTCTGTTTATAAGAGAGTTTATTATGTTTTTGCTTATATTATATAAATATTTAAGCAATAAGAATACGAAGAAATTCGATCTACAAGATCAACACACACACGAAGACAAAATCATTAAAGTTGAGATAAAACCTAACAAATTTCAATTACACGATACTGTAGATTTAAGCGTGAACAATAAATGGTTCATCAATATAACAGGATTAATAATACCAACAGATGTTTCTAAACTTCTCCAGTTAGGCCACAAATTTACTCTACCCGTTAGACATAACAAAAACTAATCAAAAACTATCAAAGACGTTGAATGTAATATTCGTAAATTCAACGCAACATGCACATCTAACATACGTAACCAAATAACTGCTTATCTAAATACACATATACATGGTAACAAATCTCTTACAAATATTGAACGCGATTTATTGAAGAAAGCGAAATTCACACACAGTTTCTTTAACAATCCTGATATTATTTTTACTAGAGCAGACAAAGGGAATTCTACTGTCGCAATCTTTAAAACCGAATACCTCGCCAAAATAAACGACATTCTTACAGACAAAAACACATACACTCTAATTGAAAAAAAACCCACTAAAAAAATCAATTTTGACTTAAAAAATTTACTCGAACGCTGGGTCACAAAAAGTTTTTATAAGTGTGACGGGACTCGCCCCGTCACTTATGTATATATATTGTATATATGTAATTTTGTCTATTATTATCGTATTTTTTTAATTTTACCATTATTACTCTTATTATATCTATCACGTTTTGTTAAATAAATGTATCCGTACAAATCACCGCACGCGCTTACCATAATTCCGCCAACCTTCCTATATAATTCCTATTCCCTTGCGGACTAACCGATAGTTTAGGGCGCGGAATTATAAAATAAGAACGCACGTGTACGAGAGAAGACCTATGCCAGTGCGACACGGCACAGGTGCGTGACACGGCGCGCAAACAAACGCGTACCACACGCCGACCCCGGACGGACCATAGGCCGCTCCGGGGTATATAAGCCGAGCGGTTTCGGCAGTCGAGACCAGTTTCTTTTCCCGAACTCTAGAGGCGGTGTCTCCAAGCGCGATCCTTCCTGAAACCGAAGCGTTGTCTCGGTGCACATATCCTGACCGTCCGGTCGAGGCGTAGTCTCGATTCACCCGGTGTCAGAGACGTAGTCTCGGATACATCCTGACCGTCCGGTCGAGGCGTAGTCTCGACTCACCCAGTGTCAGAGGCGTATTCTCGGGCACATCCTGACTGTCCGGTCGAGGCGTAGTCTCGACTCACCCGGCGCTCCGGCGCACACCATCTCCGTCGGGGCTTTAAGAGCCCCGGAGACTCAATCGGCCGTTGTAACCACCACAACAGAAATAGTCGTCCTCACGACTCAACGGTCGCATCCCGACCCCGGGAACATCTCATCGCACTTTTAACCGCGTACATCGGCCGCACGATTCAAGGACCTCTGCGCCCTGATAGTATTACCCCCGCGTGTACATATGAATACCCCGCGTATACTTATTATAACTTCCGCGTGTAAATACCAAATACCTCTAGAATTAGCCACTAGCGCTGCGTTTAGGATTAGTACCGCCGTTTATTTGTATTCACATCGCGCCAAGATTAGCCTGACTACCGCTGCCGTATGTGTAGAAGACACATCGCGATTGAAAATTGTACTGCTCTGTATCGTGAGACAATAAGCATACAATAAATCACTGTGCATTTTAGCATTAACCAAACAAGTGTTGCAATTTCACCCCTTCTTCTCCTCCTGAACCTTAAAAACAACCGAGCTGTCCGGCAGGCGGAAGGCCGGGCGAAGCCGATAGAATATCGGCTCCGTTACATGGCACCCGAACAGGGACCGTAAAATTAGCCCGGTAGAAATTGCGACATGCGAGAGAACGTGATGCCAAGCACGAAAGCTTGGATTCACGCTTTCTCGAAAAAAGAGTTAATTGACACCTTAAAACGATATCATATCGAAACCTCCGGATTAATTGACGACTTAAAAAAGCGATTAAAAATTTTTGCGGAACGAAACCCCGTTGAACTCCCCGAGAAAGTCGACGGAATCGAAAAGAGCAAAAACCCGACCATAACAGAGTCCGCTTTGGTAGCACCCTCTCCGCATTTAGGGGAGACCATAAATCTGGTCCGGAAGTGGGGCTACCGTTTCACCGGAAAAGACCCGGTTGCATTTCTCGAGCGAATCGAAGAACTCCGCAGCGCGTACGGACTCACCATGAGCAGATGCTCAGATGCCTGCCCGAGTTAATTACTGGAGAACCGCTTTTATGGTATCGTCATAACTGCGAGGCGTGGGCAACTTGGGCAGATTTCCTTGCCTCTTTCTGTTTATGCTATTTGCCGCATAGAAACACGGCATTAGATCGAAAAATTCGCGACCGACTGCAAGAGCCAAACAAGCCCTTCTGAACATACGCGACCGCGTTGCAAACAATGATGCGCCGACTTGGGGGTCATAGCCCGGCGCAGCAGGTAGATCGCGTATACGAGAACATGAAGTCCTCGTACCGCCGATACATACAGCGCGACGGGATAAACCGAATCGAGAATTTAATTTACCGCGTAGCCGCGCACAAAGATATTGAGCATGCCGAAGCCGAATATAACTCCCGGATCAATAGAAAACGGGAGGCACCGGATCCGTAGAAACAAGGGTTAATAAGAGCAATACCGCGATTATAAGCCCGACGTATAAAAAAGCTAAATGCTGCTGGAATTGCGGCCAGCGCGGCCACCGGAAGGCCGATTGCAAACGGCTATTTAAGAAGTTCTGCTCAACGTGCGGAAAGACTGGCGTATTGACCCGTGAGTGCCACTCCCCGGGAAACGAGCAGGCGGCCAGGGAAGAAAAAGAATAGGCCCGGCCGACTTCTCGATAGCGTTCGAGTCACGACCGATGATCACAATAGAGATTTTGGGTCGCGCGTTCAACGCATTACTAGATTCAGGATCAGTACGATCCTTTATTAGCGTGGCAGTCGGTGAACATTGCTATGCTCACCACTACCGGCCACAAGGCACGAGCATGCCAATCAGGCTTGCAAACGGCACCGAGACGCCCGTACTTGACTGGTACAACGTACCCATAAAGGCCGGGCAAAGAAGGACGGTCTAATCGTTCGGCGTAATGCGCGACTTAACCGTCGACGTCCTGATCGGGGTAGACGCCGTAGCACAACTAGGTATCGGCATACCACCGCCGCCGAAGCGAGCAAGAGAAAAGGCATGTATATGCGCAACCGCCGGAAAGAGCGACGAGTAACGACTCAAGGAATTTCTCGCGACAGAACTGCCAAAATTCGAAAAAATCCGCAGACCGACCTCTCAAACCGAACATCGAATTCGATTAAAAACCGACCTCCCAATCAAACAACGGTACCGGCCCCGGAACCCCGCCATGCAGAAGATTATCGACGACGAATTCCGCGAAATGGAGAGCGCCGGCGTAATAGAACCGTCTCAAAGCCCGTGGAGTTCGCCGATTGTGATAGCGAAAAAGAAAGATGGCCGACCGCGTTTTTGTATCGATTTTCGGAAAGTGAAGGAGGTCTCAGAAAAAGACGCGTACCCCTTGCCTCAGGTCGAAGCCACACTCGACAAACTGAGGGGCGCGCACTATCTCTCCACAATAGATTTGAAAAACGGATACTGGCAGATACCCCTTGCTCCAGAGAGTCGACTCGTCACCGCTTTTACCGTCCCGGGACGCGGGTTGATGCAATTCCGCGTCATGCCCTTCGGATTCCATTCCGCGCCGGCCACCTTTCAGCGACTCCTCGACACCCTGTTCGGCCCCGCGCTCGAACCCTACGTATTCGTATACCTCGACGACATTATAATCGTCAGCGCAACCCTCGAAGATCACCTTCGGCACTTAACAGAAGTGTTCGAACGATTGCGCCGAGCAAATTTACGGATAAATCCCGATAAGTGTCGATTCGGAGCCGACCAGCTCCGTTATTTCGGACACTTAGTTACCCGCAAAGGAATACGAACCGACCCGGAAAAGACTGAAGCAATTACCCGCATTCCGCCCCCGCAAAACATACGCGAGATACGGCAATTTCTCGGTATGTTGTCATGGTACCGCCGTTTTATCGAGAATTTTTCGGAGCGAGCCCGACCACTTACGCGACTTACGAGTAAGAAATACAAGTGGCGATGGACCGCAGAATAAGAAAATGCATTTAGCTCGTTAAAATCCGCGCTCACCACCGCGCCCGTTTTAGCGTGCCCCGACTTCGGGAGAACATTCATCCTGCAGACGGACGCGTCAGACATCGGGCTCGGCGCCGTTTTGCCGCAGTACCACGGGGAAGACGAGCGCGTAGTCGCATACGCTAGCCATACACTTAACGGGGCGGAGAAAAATTATAGCACGACAGAAAAAGAGTGTTTCGCAGTAATCTGGGAAATTCTGAAAATGCGCGCCTATCTTGAAGGCTATCACTTTGTGGTGGTTACAGACCACTAAGCGCTAAAATGGCTGCAAAAGCTCGACAGTCCGACCGGCCGACTCGCGCGTTGGGTATTCGAATTACAACAGTTCGACTTCGAAGTACGCTACCGCCAGGGACAATTGAATCAGGTGGCCGATACTCTCTCCCGACACCCCGTACCTGCAACAGGCGAAACATGCGTGACCGAATCCCACACCGACTCCGGCAAAACATGTAATTGGTATCACAAAATGCTCCGCGCCGCGCAAGATAATCCCGACGAACACCCTGAGTATCGTATCCACGACCGGCAGTATTCCGACACATTCTCCACTTATTAAATAAAAACGACGCGGGCGAAGAGTGGAAGATATGCGTCCCGCCCGATAAACGTAAGCAAATTTTACGTAAGAATCACGACGCACCAACCGCGGGTCACCTGGTGATCACCAAGACCCTTGTCCGACTCGCTCGCTTTTATTATTGGCCCGGAATGTTTCGCGACGCCGCCAATTACGTCAAGACATGCGAATCGTGCAGCAAATATAAGACGTCGCAACGCGGTACCCCCGGGAAAATGTACGCCACGCCGGTGGAGCGACCATGGCAAATAGTCGCAATAGACCTGGTAGGGCCACTCCTGCGCTCAAGTTAGCTGTTAGCGGTTCAAGATAAATTCTTGAAGTGGACAGAAATACGGCCTTTACGGGAGGCTACCGCCACCGCGGTAACACGCGGGATCTATGAGGATGTAATCCTCCGACACGGCGCCCCCAAGACGCTCATCTCGGACAATGGGCGGCATTTTATTAGCAACGAATTCCGTTCGATGTTGCGCGAGGTCGCAACAAAGCATCGATTGACCCCGCCATATACACCGCAGTGCAACCCCGAAGAACGGCAAAACCGCGTGATAAAGACAATGAGCGCGCAATATACCGGCCGAAACCAACGATTGTAGGATAAAATGCTGCCGGAATTGCAAATCGCCGTTAATACCGCGTACCACGAGTTTACGGGTTATACCCCCGCATTTTTTAATTACAGCCAAGAATTAAGGGACCCGGGATCCCCCGCATTATCTGAATAAATCGTCCGCCCGACTCGACTAAATGACTCGAACAACTTGAGGCCGCTCGTGAACTCGCTTGTATAAACCTCGCCTGAGCGTTCCAAAGACAAGCGACGCATTATAATTTGCAGAGGCGGGCGTGGAGACCAAAAATCTGTGAAATAGTTAACATAAAAACCACGAGCTTTCGAACAAATCCCAGCACAAAACCGCGAAATTAATGCCAAAATTTAAAGGCCCGCTCAAAGTCACGCGTATAATCTTCACCGTGATAGTAGACTTGCGCAACGAGGGGGGAAGGTACGTTCGCAACGTGCACGTGAGCCAACTTAAGGAATTCGGAAAACACGCAAAAAAGGAACTTAAACACCCCCACCCGAACCGAAAACCGAGCCAACGAGGCAAAGCAAAGCAATGTGTCTAGTCAGTACCAGGCAAAACTCGAAAGTGACAGCATGTCGGGACACGAGGACATCGCCAACGATATCGAACTAGGGGCCAAGTTCGAGAAAATGTTAGCCATGTGCTGCCGAACCCCGCTTCCGAACGCGCCAATCGCCACCCCAGCCAAGCCGACCCAGACGCCGATGACGCCGGATACTATCCGGGCAGCCGTCAGAAGACGAGCCGCCAACCGGCAGGACGAAGGGCCGACCATCCGCCGACCCACCCGACCGCTAGAGCCGGTAACACCACCGGCCCGCCGGGCCGTGTTAATTACGCCCCCGCCAGCCAACTCAGCCGTCGACCGGACACTCCGGACGGCTGCACCGCCGACGCCGACCAAAACGAAACACGGCCAGGCCAGGCCGTACATCCCACAATAAAGCCCTCGTACCGCCAATACATACAGCGCGATGGGATAAACCGAATCGAGGATTTAATTTACCGCGTAACCGCGCACACAGACATTGAGCAGGCCAAAGCCGAGGGAGAGAGACTACCGAGAGACTTACCGGGTGAGTCGAGACTACGCCTCGACCGGACGGTAAGGATGTGTCCGAGACTACGCCTCTGACATACGATCGTCAAAGACTGGCTCACCACCGACGCTGAGTACGTCGTTTATCGTTGTTGTCACCGTTGTTTATTGCGTAACACAACAAACGCAAAAACGTCGCGTTTCGCGCGGTCAACGTCGAACGATCGCGCGACGAAGTCGCAGAAACGGAAGTACAATCTTGTTGCGTTTTTTGTTCGCTCGACGCGTCCATGACGAGCATAGTTATTTTCCTCCCTCGCGCGGTGTCGACATCGTTTACTCGCGTATCTTCCGTACGTGCAAGCGCACCGTTATCATTTCGCCGCGGAAATCGATCAATCGATCGTTCTGATCCACTATGCGTTCCGTGATGTCTGTAACGCTTCCCGCGATGACTGGTAGGTAAATGATTTGACGCGTCTCCGACAGTTTATATCTTGGCACGATTGGAGCAAATTCGTGTATCGTGTGCACGGGTTGCTTGTTGCTGTACGCTCCCGCGGTGATGTTGCATTCCACGCGAATCACATTCACGTTCATGATGTTCACCGGTTCGTCGGACGCGTACCACCGATTAGGTTGCAAAATGCGCGACGATGAAAAACCGAGCAGCAAGCCGATGTTGTTGGGTGTGGGAAAGTTGACTCGATAAGCGCACTTGATCTGGCTTCGCATGGTGTTGTCGTTGGCGCAAAGTATCAAAGCGCTTTTGTCACCCACATTGTTATCATCATCATCGAATATATCGTACATCATCATCATTGTTATTAACGCTCGTCATCGTTTTCTCGCCTTCGACCGGTTCTCGCTGTCGACGTCTGCGAAGCACAGCGGTGTTCAGAAAACGAGCGAGGGCGCACAACTCGTACAAACTCTCGGGAATCGTTATTGTTTCATTGTTATCGTCAAAGTAGAACTTGTTGTTCGTCGAGTCGACGTTTGGTATCGTGTTGTAAGACTCGAAGTTTGTAAGACCGAGTTTGTAGACTCCGTCTCTCAGATCGATAGGTAGATGGTAACTCACCGCGAGAACGCTGCTTCTACCGGTTAATGTAAACGTGATCGACATTGTTGTTGCGCTCGAGAGCGATCGTCTACCACTTGAGATTCCTCAGAAATTGCAGACACAACTGACCGCAAACGCTCTGATCGTACGTTTGATACGGATCACGATTGTACGCAATTGTCACGTCGCTTCCTAGATAGCGTCCGAGTTCTTGCGGAAGGCGCAAGTTGCCGAATCTGTCACAATACACCGCGTTGTGTCCTTTCTTGGCGTAGGCAATCTAATGCGTGCCCGATATGATAGCGTCGTCGAAAGTAACGATACCGCTCTCGTTCGCGCGTACGCGCGCGGGTAAAGCGTTGCTCAGAAATATACGCTTGAAGAACGGTATGCAAAGTCGTCTGGCAAGCGTGTCGAGTTGCACGTTTGTGGTGACACCGGATAAAGCGACATCTATTGCTTGCGTCCGTGAGGTTTTTTTACCGCGAAAACTTTTTCCTCCGAATGCGTTGCGCTTGTACGGCGCGAGATACAATCCGCGACTTTTCATTGCGCGATTGTGCCGTTGCAGTTCCTTCAATTGNCGCGCAGCGGCCTTTCGATTGCCAACAGCTTTTGCTACACCGGCCACACCGCCGATTAAAGCTCCAATGGCTCTCAGCACAGGCAATAGAAGCAACACGCCGCCGCGTTTTGCACCCGGCAGAATTTTTCTTTTTCGCGTGTTCTTTTTTACCTATTTTTTGTCTCTTAGAGCACGCACCGAGTTTTGTCTTTGCCTTTATGGCCGTCTAACAGCCGTTGCGGCAACTTTCTCCTAGAGTAGAATTGACGGCTTTTATGCGTTCGCGCGCTTTTTTAGCAAGCAACCTATCGGCGTCGTGACGCGCGGCGAATTCGGAATTGCGCGAGTACGCGATGTCGTGCTCGCAACACGCGGCGTCCAACGGATTTACTCCGCGATCGCCCCGAACCAACCGTTTGGCGAGCTTTGTGCCGGGTTCGCAAAATTTATAGCCCAGTATGTGCAATTTGAAGGGTAAAGCGCTTCTACCGCTGTTCAATAGATCTGCGTCGCTCGCGAAACGCATCCGACGCGGTTGCGAAAAACAGGCGTGTTCGAACGATTGTTAGTTCGCGCGCAATCCGCTCGCGCCACGCTTGTCGCAACGACAGATCTTTTGACGATTTAACGGCCGTTTAAAACGATTTTGGGATTGCGGTGATACAAGCGGCGTTTTAAACAATAACAACAACATGCGTTTTGTTAAACCGTTCGTAATACATGTGTCGAACGGCGAAAAACAAACGCGACGATCGAATGAAGAGGAGAAAAACGCGCAAAACGGACGGCACGGTCCTCTTTTGCCGAGCGCACCGTTGACAATATTACTCTCTTCCGTAAGTGATACTAACAACAGCGATGCGATTCCAACGCCCGAACCGCCTGCGTCGCCCACGTTGCTCGAACGCTCGGTTGACGAACTCGTGCGAACGAGCGACGGCGAACGAGAAACGTTGCTACAGCGTTTGGGACCGTTGGGTTGCAGATACATCGGCGTTCTGCTGAGCTTCGACAGATCACAGATCATCGACTCAACTTTCGGAGTGTACTTTGATAAAGAGGGTACGATGCTCGGCAGCAAGCGCTTCGACGTCTGACGACTCCATCATTGTGGACAAAGTTCGATACGCGAGCACACCGTGCCTGTACGAATTGATATTCATGAAGTAGCCCGACAGCGCCGCGTATACCGAGAGCGACAAACGCGTGTATCGTGATTTGTTGCTGACGACTAACGCTCACAGACGAGATCATCGTCCCACAACACCTGTAAAGAGCAACAGAGGCTACAAGTATAAAAATATTATCGCACCGTTGTTGGTCAACGTTCGCAAAACGACAGGTGAATTATTGCGTCCAATTGCCATAAAAATGACCAACAAACTCGATAGATTACGTACACTAGGATGATCCCAACGAACTCGTAGATCGTCTTAGATTGTTGTAGACATCTCGTCGCGCGGGAAACGATTCTCATGACAACGAGTTTTTGTCTATTAACGAGGAGCTTCGCGAGGCGGGAGTAATTATAAATTAAACCGCGTTGCTCAGCAAACGTCGATAGTTCCGTTTGCGCGCGGTGAGCGTCCACAAGTTCGGTTTGCCGTTGCAACGTCGCGGTTACCTACAATGGAGGAGAACGTTTTTGAATAACCAATTTGTGCAATTACGTGCGCAACAACGCTATCTGTTTATCCGTGTCATCGTTGCCCGAATACGATGCACGCGATAACTCGTTTGATAAAACCGCGAAACAATTCCGACGCCGCGACCAAGATCTACGTAGACAACGCTTTCTCGCGAGCGTTCGACGCCGCAGTTATCCTGGGCGCAATCGTGGACAAGCTTTCAACTACTACAAACTCTATAGCAAAAGTTAAGAAAACTGTGGATAATCTGCGAGATAGCTCCGCGCCTGCGTTGTCGCGCGTTGAGGCGACGGAACAGCGGTTGTCGAACTTAGAGAAAAGCGCGAGACATTTTGTCGATCAACGCGATTTCGACGATCTTAAAAAATACAAAGAGCAGTCAAGCAAAAACCTGAGCGAGGCCGTTGAGCATTTGCAAACAAACGCGTATGACCAATTGTTGCGGCTGGAAACAAGACCGCGGAGTGCAGATCCGCGCGAGATTGAATACTTGACAAAAGACCTGATTCAATTTCACAAAAAAGTGGGAGAAGCAATTGAGACTCTGCAAAGAAACGTGTACGATCAATTAGTGCAGCTAGAAGATTCGCGCACGGAACTGAAAAAAGTAATTGAGTATTTAAAAGATAAAAACAAGTCTCTTATACGAGCAATGTAGGAACTTTATTAACAATAATCCGCAATGTTTAATATCGTGGTAACAAATAAATAAATAATATAAATAAACGTATCGACCCTACTTGAGTCCTCTTCAGTACATAAAAATCAAAGATGTCACAATTTGATCTCGTTATAAATGCATTGTTGTTTTTGATAAAAACAAATGAGAGCGAGTTCTTACTTGAATAGAAATTCCGTCCTAAAACAGTCACGGATTGTAGCAAGTTAGACACTCAATATGTCACCAATCAAGCACACAACATACTCACAAGATGATAATCGGAAATCAAACGCTAAACAAACAGTAAGGACAGCCAAATATATACATAAAGCCCCATTCTGTACCAAACAATAGAATAATACGTTAAGTTTTAAATTTTAAGTCTGCGTGTTTTAAGTCATCGAGTAAGTAAAAATAAGAATCGTCGAGTAAATCTGTGTCATTAATTAAAGTAAGCCCTTGAGTCTGTTTTTTAATATGTATTGTTTCCGAAATCAGTCTTTTATAAAAATTGGATTCAATACCTAAAATCTCAATGTTTCCCCAGTCGAACGAATGACCGTAGTCAATAATATGTTTGGAAATAACAGATAGCTGTGAGGTATCCTTTTTGATGTTATTAATGTGTTCTTTAGTTCTTGTTTTAAGCTGTTTCTTAGTTTGTCCCACGTAAGACGCACAACAATTTAAACAATTAATTTTATAGATTACATTATTGTTAACCATATGCGTTTGTCTCGTAGAAAAGGTTGTACGTCGCCGAGGCAACAAAGTGTTGGTCAAGTGGTTGGGACTGGACAGTTCACACAATTCCTGGATAAATAACAACAATGTTGTCTAATATTATTATGCTGTGTGTAATATCTCTCTTTGATTTTTATATTTACAATATCAATTACATATAGCACAATTATATTATCTTACATGTATTTTGTGTGTGTGTTTATATACAATTACATATAATTATTTTATTCTTACATGTATTTTTGTTATATACAATAAAAAAATACACTTACATATAATTACTTTTTTCTGTAGTATTATATCCTCAACGTAACCTAATCTAACTTGACAATCAGCGATTGACTGAGAATTAATCTCGGGCTCTGGCGTCTTTTAAACGAATAAATAATATATAAATAATTTATATGTGTGTACACGCAAATATATATATAGACATATTTTCCACATAACATCCAGCGAACGGCTCTTCACGACTATTTATATATTTATTTATCTGTTTAAAAAACGTCAGAGCCCGAGATTAATTCTAAGTCAATCGCTAATTGTTATTTTCACGCTGTTGAAATAGGCGTAATTACAGTACCAAACATCTTCAATAGATGTACAGAATATTGCGAGACAACTCCAAGTGCCTCGGTGGCCTAACAGGGAAGGCGACGGCTCGAAAAGGCGGAGATTCCAGGTTCGACTCCTGGCTGAGGAGTTTTTTTTGCAATATTTTAAAATTAGTTCGGGGGGTATACGGGGTCCTTCATACATGAGATGCAAGTATAGCATCTTGTATAATTTTATGAATTGAAATTTCAATTCAAAAAAACACGTGAAAACGTGAATTTGTTTATATGTGTGTACACGCACATATATATATAGACATATTTTCCGCATAACATCCAGCGAACGGCTCTTCACGACTATTTATATATTATCTAATCTAACTTGGTTAGGTTAGGGATATTATAGTGACCCCACGTTAAAGTGTCGGTTGATCCATGGACGATGCACCGCTTGTCGTGCGGACTCAGAGCGAGCTTCCGCTCCGAAACGGTGAACACCTCGTGCAGCCGAGATCGTATGCATGATTGCTGTCGCGTCAGTTTGACAGACAGACATATTTTACATGTGCACATGTATCAGACAGCCGTGCATATAAGAGAATTTCAGTTCATTATATTTTATTGTATACTACAACAAATTTTTAAAAACTAAAAATTATATACTACAAAAAATTTTTAAAAACTAAAAATATTTAATGTTAAAAAACTTTGAATATATATATAATAGGATTTATTAGCGATTGGAAAATTCAAAACAATTGAACTAAATTAGTTTCTCTGTAATTAAGAGTTTTTATTACAACCAATCTTACTATAATTACACTATGTACAGAAATTACAAGTTACCTGTAATTAAGAGAAACGACAATTAAAGCCAATCATTCGTCTCTCCCTCGCACTCTGCTTTTAGCAGCTAATTTATTCTAACAATTAAATTTTATGTTTCCTTTATCTTAGTAGTATTCTCCCTGATAATTCCTTTATCTATATTCTTCTTCTAATTCTCTACGTGGCTGTCGATTCATTGCGCCTACGTGTCTCTCGATATTACTCACATGGCATCTCGCGGATGTTATGGAAGCGCGCGCTGAATGTACTTAGCGCGCAATATTTTAAAGAGAGTATATTCTCTTTTACATATATATATATATGAATATTGCGAGAAAAACTCCAAGTGCCTCGGTGGCCGAATAGGAAAGGCGACGGCACGGAAAGCCGGAGATTCCAGGTTCGACTCCTGGCCGAGGAGTTTTTTTCGCAATATAAATTTAATTTCAATTA
>NW_018021870.1:0-5309 GCF_002006095.1 Pseudomyrmex gracilis
ATTGTAATAATTGTAATATATCTTATGTTGGACAAACAAAGCGTAAATTAAAAACAAGAGTTAGCGAACATAGAAATCAGATTAATAGAAATTCTGATTTTGTTTCTGTGGTTACGGAGCATCGTTTGGAGACTGGACATGACTTTATTTGGAACGACGTTAAAATCTTAGATATGGAAAAAAATTTTTTTATAAGAGATCAGTTTCAGAAATGCTCCACATCAAGTTACAAGACAATCCGATAAATGTAATGTCGGACACTGACAAGCTAAAACCTTATTTTCCCTTTTTAGAATTGTATAGATCAAAAGTTTAAACCGTTACTTTTGTACTTATTTTGTAAACATGTTTTTCGACTTATTGGGAACCTTTTGATCTTCTGATTTGATAGTGAGGATATCTATATATATTTGGCTGTTTTATGTTTTCTTGCCAGTACACATTATATTGTTGTAATTTATTGACATTATTTCATCTATCTGTTAGTGATGTAGTGTACTAAAATGATTTTTCTTGTTTAAGTGAGTTTTATATATTATTTTCAATTTACTATGATGTTTAATTTGCGGTTATTTTATTTATTGTTATTTCTTTTATTTTTTCTTGTTAGACTTAATTTTTTCAAACTGAAGAAGGTCCAAACCTGTGTGACCGAAACGTCTATTTGTTGAATAAAGACAACTTTTTATACACGACCAACCTGTATTTTACTGCTCGTATCGGCCTTTTGATTTATTTGACTATTTCACGAGCGATTGATTGAGAAATGTTAATTTCACTTGAATATCTTTTGACAATCCAATCAATTTTTTTTTCCATTTTTTTATGCTCATAAAATGACATTCGCTCAAAGGTAGTGCGTTGTGCGTCAAAAAACTTATTCCAACAGTATGTTGGTAAAGCGAAAGATAAGTATTTGGTTAAGTTAAACAATTTGCGGCGCAGCACATATAGCAAAAAATAAAATTCACGGATTTCCAAATTAATGATTTTCTTAGTAAAAATCCTACTTGATTGAAGTAATCTACGTGTCAAATCAATATTAGTAAAATTAAAGTATTTCAAATTTAAAATGTTTTTTTTTTACATGTGGTGGAATAACCTTAAAATGTATGCAAGAATTCAAGAAATAAAGTTTGGCTAAAATCCTAATAACTTGCCTATATTAAAATTAATCCATGATTTTATCGACGCATAAACTTCTCTATTTAAGTATGTTTTAACATAATTGAAAAACGAGGTTGATGTAACCCGTTCTGAACGCATTTTTAGGTGAGCGTGTAATTAATAAACAAATAAGGTAAAACGGCTTAAAGATAAATCTTACAATTAATTTGAAGACCTTGAAACCTGTAATCCACTGGTGGTGGTAGTGTAAATACTGATTAAATCAAGTAATTGTTTGGAACGTTTCGATCATTTTAATTGTGATCATTATCAGCCAAGGCTGCAAAGTACATGAAAATAATAAAGAGTTATGTACGTCGTATGGAAGAAGATTATAAAAGTGAACATATGAATGTAATTGTAATTTCCACTTTTTTATCATTTGAATTGTATCAACTACGCTTAGCATCAACTACGTAAACTTCGTTATTCCCGTACCGCTGCTATCCCGACACTCTACGACATCGACCTAAATTGTATTTTTGCCAATGGTCGAAATCTAGAGACAGGTAAATGACTACACCATTCAACGAAAGGTGACGTACTCAAATACACATTTACTTAATCTAGCGTAATTACAGGAGGAGCGGGTAACACTTTACATACGAGTTCTTTTTGATACACGCGGTACCGTGGATCACTTTCTGGCAACGTCACTGTATAATACCAATGGGTGGTATTTATGGGAATTAACTTCTTCCACTTCCGAATTTCGATGTCTACTTCTACCTTTTCGTTACCGATAATCACAGGGTAACCGACGTCAGCACTAGGCGGCTGGTGCAAGGTGCTTTCGACCCATTCAATTACTCGACGCCTCCTTTGTCTCTGCCACCCCGCGCGATTCCCGCGTTTGTTCGGCATCTACGATTTAACACTCATTTACTTACGCGTCTTGACACGATTATTATAGTTCACTCGTAATTATTATCGTTCCTGAAATAAAGAAGATTAATACAATATCTCAAGTGGATGCGCTCTTCGGGCGTGTTCCTTCTTTTGGTAGAAAGGGACGACGATAAACGCGGAGCCCTTCCAATATAACGGCACCCACGCTTAGACAAAGACAGAAAGAGACGCGGCGTCTTTCAATATGGCGGATCCCACGCTTCGACCGCGTGGCGACGCTGTAAGAATTTAAAACGGGAAAAGAGCATCTAGATTCGCCGTTCGGGCGCTTTCTTTGGCACAGGTCACGAGATGCGCTGTTCGATGAGCGCGTCTACGCAGGGATTTAAGAAATATAATCTTTTTATATTATATAAATGAAATAATAGTGTGTATTTCAAGTTGAGTTTAATAAGCATATATATATATATATATATTCTGAATAATCTTGATTACAATACAGTTTTCTTTATTCTTACTCAAGTGCGAATAACAGATTGAATACTTGAGTCTTTTTGTTTAACATGCAATCTTGAAGTTAATTCTTAATTGATTATTCTAAATCAATATAGGTTTAAAAAGAAAAAGAGTAGAAAATAATAATAATGACTTACAAATCTACTCGTTGCTTACTTCTAAACGCTGGATTCTTAGGATGTAAAGAAAGGACCCGTGAATGTGGGATGGACTTGACGGCTTCGGTCAAGATGCGAGAACTTGCGAGGAGTGCAGAACTAAAACTTGACTGGACTGGACCACGACTCAGACTACTCTGTGCTGCTCTCGACTTTGGAATGAGGAAAAAGGGCCAGCTTGCTTGGAGAGGCAGTAGAACCGACTTGTGCGGTTAAAAACTGAAAGAAGTTTCTTGGGCAAATTGGACAGTCCTCGAGAGGTTGAATAATCTCAAGTCTGGTTCCGCACCACTCGCAGAGAGCTGTTGAGTTTTTGTGACCGATGATTACGCTGTGCAAAAGGAAATACTTGTATAATTCCGTCGGACGTGCAACCGTAATGCAATTATGACAATAGATCTGATTTGTAGCAACACGTATTCTTCTAAAGACCCGCCTGCACCTTCTCAGGTTGTATCGCTGATGAAAGTCGAGTTCAGAAATGAGGTAAACGGAACCCTCAGGCAACAGTTTATGGAAACACATTTGTGTAAATTAATTTATTGGAAAAACTGGGTACACGACACAAATTGGTTTTTCCTTATATACTTGGAAACGAGGGTCGGTGATTGGCACAGACATCGGGTAAGGGCGTTTAGCGACAGTAACTGAAATTAACCGGCTTGAACTCGGGTTATTAGCGGCCCTTTCGAAAACCTCGCGAGCCAATGGTTTGGAAACGTCATGTTTTGTCTTTTCCAGACGTTGATTGGGTACATGGATGGCTTTCTCGATCCACCGAATCAGACGGCGACGCTTCTGGACTTGCCAGCTCTGGTTTTACGCTTACAAACTTTCGGCATGATTATGATTTGATGCTAACTCGTGGACTATGCTTGATACTTGTAAACGATTGAGCGAGCCCGGACTCAATACGTTACAAACAAACTCAAAGTTAAGACACTTGATTTACACGTACAAATTGAAAAGACTGTTACCGGTTTAATTCTTGAATAAGGACTGACTGCTCGCTGCGCTAAGACTAAGGGGGCGGCTCCGTTTGCTTGGAGTGGGGTTAGTGGGGACAGAGGTTGAGATGACGATCAACCAATCAGATTAAGGTGATGGTAAAGAACCCTGGAGAAGTACCCGGGGGATTACTATGGTGCCAGTCGGAGCGTTCTCACGGCTAGAGCGAGCTCACGCGTCAGGAATGTCGCATCCTGATAAGATATACTTATTTTTTAATGTTGATTAGACAAGGCGTATCTGAACAAGTTGCTGGATGTTTTTTGCATTGAGGTGAAAATCAATACGACCAAATTTTCCCAAACGTTTTGACTATATTTACAGTCATCTTCAGTGGGTACTGATAAAAAATTACATATGAAAAAAATTATATTTTAAAATCGGATAACATAAGTATCGACTTATGAATAATGTAACAACATTACTTACAATAAATTAACATTCACATTTAAAACTGTTAGATTTTCAAGCTGTTATCATGTTGAGCTTGTATACACGACTGACATAAAATGAAAGTCACTTGGAAAAACAGAAATTTATTAAGGCTTGTTTGTAGAGTTTATCGTCAATTGATTTAAAAGCGGTAAATATGAATTGTCCAAAAGTTCAGTGTCTGTCATTTTATTTAGCGGTTGTTTTTGAAGCTTAATATGTAACATTTCTGACGTCAGTCTTTTAATATAATTCGGTTCTTTGTCTAAAATATGTATGGAGTTTCAATCAAAATCATGACCTGTTTGTAAAAAATGTTCTGTGATAACTGAGTTTCTATTGGCGTTTTTGACATAGTTTTTATGTTCTTTAATTCTATTGTTTATTTGTTTTTTTGTCTGGCCCACATAATTTGCCTCACAAGATTGGCACTGTATATTGTAAACAACGTTCATTTGTTTTTCTGGAGGGATAGGATCTTTATGAGATTTGATAAATTTATCCAATTGATTTAAATTTCTGTATGATAATCTAGTCTGAGGAATTTTTGTGTTGATGAAATTGAAATTGCTATTGGTTGACATGGGTATGAATGGGACTACAAAGAATTTTAATGGAGGTGTGTCTGATTGTTTTTTATTGTCATTTACTTTGGTATTAAACAAAGTTTTTATTCTTTTATTNATNGTGTGAAAAATTAAATCAATTGGATAATTGTTATCTATGAGTGTTTCTATGCAAAAAATAAGATTTTTATGATAAAACGATGGATCAGATAATAATATGGCACGATCTATTAATGTGTAGATGGTACCGATTTTATGGGAAAATTTTGGTCGTTTTGATTTTCACCTTAATGCAAAAAACATCCAGCAACTTGTTCAGATACGCCTTGTCTAATCAACATTGAATTATTTTCAACCCGAACCTGAGGCCACTCATCGTCGTTATATTATATACTTATTTTTCTCGCTTCGGCGGAACTTATATTTTTATTATGAGATAAGATAACGGTGGTGCTCTCGTTTTGGCATCACACAAAAGACTTGTATTTGCGCTGTTGTGAGCCAATTTTTGTGTCTTAAGAAGAGGCCATTGAGCAATGTGATGAGACATCACTGTCATTGCTCAATGACCTAGTTAAGTAGCAGGAAGGCAGCAGTTCTAGGAAGAACTGCT
>NW_018021870.1:8074-9406 GCF_002006095.1 Pseudomyrmex gracilis
AGGCAAAGGGCACACCATAGAAGCGAAACGTACTATCATGAATACTATTAAAGAGCAAGCGCTGCAACAGTTCCAAATAGGGTTAAGGAGTGATGTCAGATTGATAATAAGATCACGAAACTATGGAACGTTGCAAAAGGCAATAAACGCAGCAAGCTCTGAGGAGAAGGTGGCGGTGCCACAAAGCAGCCACAGTGGAAATTTTGCAGCAAAGCAAACGGTGGGAAAAAATTTTGAGAAAAATGCGTGCTTCAAATGCGGAAAGATCGGACACTACGGAAGAGAGTGCCGATCAAATAGAATGGCATTGCCTAAACCAAGCAGTGGCAAAGTAAATGCCGTGGACAAAACGTGCAGTTATTGCAAAAAAGCAGGGCATATCAAGGAAAATTGCTGGTCACTGAACGGCAGGAAAAATAAAAAGGGAGCTGCAAAAGCCATATGTGCGGCAGAAGACAAGAAAAAGAAAAGCCGAAGTGACAGTAGCGAATCGTCTAGTGGTGACGAAGAAGAAGAAGAAAATGAAAGAAAAAGAAGATCAGTGTCAGTAGCCGAGCTTCAAACAATAGAAGTAAATGCAGTACAAGCAGAATTAGACTTGGTAGTGGTGCCGATAAAAGAAGCAAAAAGAGGCCAGGTAAACATGTTATATGACACTGGAGCTACAATGACACTAGTTAAGAAACAATATTTAAAAGAGAAAACACCAGCAGAAAAAACGCGGTTGGAACTAACAGGAGTAACGGGGCATAAGGCGAACGTGACCGGCAAGGTGAGAGCTACTATACAGCTGGGAAATAAAGAAATCAAGCACACAGTATATGTAGTAAGAGACGACTTCCCTGTTAAGTATCCAGGCATATTGGGTAACGACTTTTTAAGAAAGTACAATGCAGTGCATAATTATAAAAAAGGAAGGCTTGCAATAGGGAAAGAGTCCATGGCATTGCATCCGTATCAAAGTGCATTACAGCCGAGAAGCAAAATGAAAGGGCAAGCTAGGACAAACTACATTCAAGCAGGAATCGTAGAAGTAAGTATAAAGCAGTCCGAAGAATTTGTAGGGCATTTTTCAGTGCGGCCAGAAAAATGTTTCTGCCCTGAAGGTCCAGTGAGTGCTACAGAAAAGATAGCAAGAATCAAAACTCTGCGCGTAAAAATGGAGAAACTGGCAAAACAAAGTAAAGTTCGAGATAGTTGCGATAGATGAAAATAAACAAACATACTCCGTTGTAAAGTTGCGCCAGAAAAATGTAAAAACGTTGGAGATAATTATGTCTGCGATAATATGGAATCGGTGTACAAGGTACACGCGGACGCACCATGCGAGGT
>NW_018021870.1:10998-11567 GCF_002006095.1 Pseudomyrmex gracilis
CAAATAAAATAACTAGTTGGCGACGTTGCGGTGCCTTGCTTCGGCTTAATTTTAAGAGCGCGATAACTTTGGAATTCTCTCCTCGGCAGAATACAAAGGTTTCGGCTTTTCTTTGTCGGTATTAGAACGATGCCGGCGTGATCCTGATGGGTGCCTGAATGTCGTGAGAATATTTTCCACATACGCTTGGTATACTTGGTGCCAATCCTATAATTACAACGATTCTTATATTACTGGATTGCACACGAGAGGTGCTGAACTTTTATATATGGAACTTTTTATACTAGGCATATATTTACAGATTTATTTTTATACGTGTGAAAATATGCAATCGATTCTTTCTTATGGTATTTCGTCTTATATATAGATATAATATTTGTGCTAAACTTTGTATTTGAAAAGTGCCCAAAATCGCGTAGAGTCCAAAAAAATTAAAAGTAGTGAACATAGATATAGTATGTATGTTAATATTCGGGCGTGTTCCGTTTGACCACAGTACGATTCGACACCGATCGATTCGACACCAAATTATTGGACACAGATTTATTTGACACCGTACGATTCGACAC
>NW_018021870.1:12032-21233 GCF_002006095.1 Pseudomyrmex gracilis
GAATCGTACGGTGTCGAATAATTTGGTGTCGAATAAATCTGTGTCGAATCGAGCGGTGTCGAATCGTACTGTGGTCAATAGAGTATCACCCTTAATATTCTAATGCGTTTAGGGTATAGTGGTTTTCAACAATTGCGTGTATCTCGTGAACTAAAGGAGATATTCGGAAACTGATTACGTAGGTACCTCCACTTTAGGTTTTTGCTAATTATAAAAGATAGTAAAAGTAAACAATTAGAATATCTCGAAAACCGTGAGAGTTAGAGAAAAATGGTTTTATGATTTGTGCTTCTAACACATACATAGTTGCAAACTACTGCAAACTTAAAAGTTAATAATTTTTATTATTTAAACAACAGATTAGTAAATAATTTTTGGAACTTCTAATCTGACTAGTATTTTGCAGTTTAAGATGCTGATTCTCGTGGTGCAAATAGTTTTGTTGTAGCTTTTTTAGTCATTAACTTATTACTTTTATAATTACGGTAATGCTAGTGGTTTGGATTTAAGGATGGTATCTTACCGACTAAAGCTTACTCTTTACGATGGTGACTCTTGATTACCGACAGAATGTGCGGAACACCGACTTTTCGATGGTGGTAATTTACCGACTTCGGCAGCCATTTTGTCTGAAGTAAATGGTGGTACTGGTGACGAGTGGCGGTGCTCCAAGTTCACCATCCAGCTTTTACTCCGTTTATTGCAGTTTTTGCTTCACGAAATTTGTTTCAGACAATCACATTTTTCTAGAAGACTTATTGACCAATCAAAAAGATTTTACTCGAAAAACTGATTTTTGGGCATTTTTTTAGCATAGGCCCTCTGTGTAAAGACGGACTAACAAATACAGCGCGACTTCTGGTTGCTTTTTTTAGTTTTCTGTTTGATCACTCAAAACTGTTTGTCGTTATTTTACCGACTTAGAAAACGAAGGATAAAACAAGAACCACGGGAGATTAATGCTGACGGTCGAGGCTATCAAATTGACCAATAACATTTTTGACCAATTAGAACGCGAGTTACTAGAGACGTGGCCGATCAGAAATCTTCTCAAGGAAAAAGCGTCCAGAATGTAACGAATACTAATTACGGCACGATTACACGTAAAAAAAAGGTCACTAAGAATACTTTAGAAGTACTTAACATTACATTAACTTATTACTAAAAGAAATATATTTACAATCATACAAGCCGATCGCAGGATGTTGTGTAAAAAACTGCAAATATATATTTCGTAGTTTAGTAATGTATCGAGCTTTAATAAGATTTAATTGGTATTAGTAAAAGAATTTTGTCGTAGTTTAACGTTGTTGCGGACGAGAGGGAAGGAAAAAATGTCGGGACGTGACATCACGTAAACAAGTGTGCTTTGGTGGCCGCAACAGTACGCCACACGGAAGAATGCTACCATGAACTATCTGTTTCACATCAAATCTCTTCACTCTTTCAGATGCCAGAAACACACATTTTCCTTAAGACTCGAACAAGTAAAGAATAAACCTCAGTGCTACCTGCAATGTACAGTCGGCGTCAATGAATCGTTTCGTGGACGCGGGGAGTTAAGGATAAGAGAGACGGTATTCCCTAGCAGTAAATACTGTAATTGGTCAATTTATCGAAATCTGCTACAGTTAGTTAATGCGGCGCCCGTTGGCAGTATTTACTTCTAGGGAATACCGTCTCTCTTACCTCTAGCTCCCGGAGCTACGAAACGATTCATTGACGCCGACTGTACTTACTAGAGGGCACCTGGTACCACTTGTTACCAAAATCCATCGGAACAATGGCACCACAGGAGTTAAAATTGATGAAAAGGCTCACTTGGAGTTACATTAATGCGAAGTCACTAGCAACGTCAGGAATTTATAGCCAGGCAGATCTCGACAACCTGAAGGACTACATAATGTTCCCAGCAAAAAAACTAGCTCTTCTAGACACTATCGCGAGGGGCGCCACAGGCAGATTTGATTCACAGTGTTACGTTTAGGTGTACAGAGTCACGATACAACGAGACCGTTTACGCCTGCTGAACGTTTGTTCACCCTTTTTGGTCAACCCACTGAGTTTTACCGGAGCGAAGAATGAGGATTTAAATCGGGAGTTCAAAAACGGGCTGACTGGAATTTACGGTTGCGTGTATGTACTGTGACGTTTTTCGTTGTTATTAATAATTTCCCGCGTCTTCCCGCCCGAAACGGAAGGGTGAACTCGGGACACGGACAAAAGTCCGCGAGATCAGGAACGTCTGTATCGGCAGGACAGAAAAGGGGTGGTCCCAAGAGCGTACCGCTGAGCCGAGCCGACGGATCCTTTGATGGAGTATTGGGCGCCAGACGCGTTGCCGCGTCAAAATTTGCGTTGCTCGACACAACGGACCGACTAGCTCGATGAGAACGGAGAGGGGTTGGGTCTATTGTCTTTACATAACAGGCTGTCCCTTCTAAGATGGAAAGAAAGGGGCGCGAAAGGGGTGAAGAGGCGTGAACAGGCGCTAGTAAGTTTTAAGTAACAAGTTTATTGATATAATATAAGAGGCGGGTAAATAAAGAAAAAGAAAGCAGATATGAACGAGTTGTAAATAAAGAAAAGCGATATGATATAGCTGAATTATTAATAAAGAAAAGAAATATAAAATAAATAAGAGCTCAAACAAAGATACGGAAAAGCACTAACAAAAAATATTACACAGCAATTAGTATGAACAAAACGCAAACACGCAAAATAGCGAACTATGTCACCACGTCGCGCGGCCGAAGCGATATATTCAACAAGGTCGAACGGTCAATGCATTGACAGCGATAGAACCCTCTGCCAAATCGCTGGGGGTGGCTGTTTACAATGCTGGCAGTTAAATAGCGCAAATGCACGGCCCACCCACGGCGACAAAGCTTTCGATGGTTTATTTTTGCAGGAAGCTACTTCCGCAAGGAGCGCACGGGGTCGAGGAGACGCGCAGCGCTCTCCGGTAGCGTTCCGCCGGACAACGCGACTCCGGGCAAAATCGGCGATTAATACGACAGCTCTAAGGGTCTCTCAAATGCAAGGTCGATACGACAGCTACGCGGATTTCGCGTCGTCAAACCGATACGACAGCCGTACGAAGTTCGGTATCGCAAAATTGTTACGACAGCACGCGATATGGCAACACAAAGCGATACATACAAGGCGATAATCACCAACGCAACAGAAAATAGTCGTACAGAAATTATAACGAAAATTCTTCCAGACTAAGGGATGCTACTTGGCGCCTCCCGAGCGACTCCAGGGCTGATTACAGTATTTAACAAAATACTTGCGAAATCTCAACGCACTTCAGTCTACGAAATAGTACCACGAAGCCCCGTAAATCCGATTCTAGCCGCCTTCCAAAAACCAATATGGCGAAGGTTTCGTCCTTGCCAAATACTCAACGCGAAAATTCGGCGACTAGCCTCGACACAGATCTCGGCACGCAGATTCGTGGCTGCAAGAAACGAGGCACCTCACCGGATATCGTCGTCCTGGGACATCACGTTCCTTCTTTCCGTTAGCTGCAGGACGATACTTCCAGGGAGTCCTTTTGTGCGTCCGACTTATACAACGGTTAGCGACCAAGAGAGCGAGGATCGCGATCGATTCGGGGTCGATGCGCCGTGGCGCGCTGGGATCGCGGGAGGTCGGCCTCGCCGGCCAATCAGAGTGCGCCGTGGTATCAAGCGCGGCGCTCGCGGTCGCGTGAGCTACTAGAGCATGACCTGCAAAATATGAACTTGTTTCCCTTTTGCAGGGTTTCTGCTTTGTCTGTCCGACGGTATCGGGTCCGGCTGACTGGAGCGGACCTTTAGAAGGTCTTCTTTCGGCTCCAAAGCTCCTCCGAGCTGGTAGCTGGCCTCAAAGGCAGATTTGCCCGTTCATAGTTGCAGGTGGTTACGGCCGCTTGGCAACGTTGTCGTTCGCGTGCCGCTTGCGCTCCCTGGCGAAAAGGGTTGAGCCTGCCGACTAAATCAGGACCGTAGTCTCTGTACGCTGCCACTGGCGCTTCCTCCATTCCCTGGGTTCTGGTTTGCGTCTTATTCCTTGCTAGATTTCCTGTCCACTCGTCTCCCTCGATGTCCTTCGGCGGGGTGAGCCCTCGGGTGGTGAGGCGCCAATTTTACATATTATAAAAAAAAGAATACAAACAATAGAAATAAGTAACTAAAACGTAATACGGTGCGCAAGCCTTGGAGGATCCTAGCGCTTAAGACCGGCCCACGCTTCGGGACTCCCTCGGAAGATACCTTTTGTGGCAAGGGGGAAGCGGCGCAAATACCACGTCACAGTACATACGACCGATAATCTGTTACTGACAGGTACCGATCGTTACTTAATTGCTGAGTGTATTTACCGACGGATTTACCGACTGCCAGTTTATTTTCCGACCGTTATTTTAATTATTGTCTTAATTACCGACGGAATTACTGTATAGTGGTGTGTATGGTGTTAATTATTCTCAAGAATATATTTGAAGTAGCGAGATTAGTTATTCTTAATTTATTTAATTGGATACGATGCCTTTCGTCTTTTCTCCATATATATTCTAAATTGCGGATCTGATGGCAAAATTGTTACCGGGTACACTACCCTTGGCTTGCTGATTTGTGTTATTTTCCACTGTGACGTTTTTTCGCGGTGGTAACGTAATTCTCGCGCTGCTTTCCCGCAAACGGAGATAACTTTACGGGACTCAGGTGAGCGTCCGCGAAAAGGCAACGTCGAATCACGGGCAGGATAGCAAAAATAATCCGGAACGAGCGCCGCCGGGCCAAGTCGACGAATATTTTGTTGTAATTTTGGGCGCCAGACGCGTAATCGCGTCAAAAATCAGCGTCACTCGACACAACGGGCCGACTAACTTTTTTGGGAACAGAGAGGGGCTGGGTTTAGTAAAAATTCAGAATGCAGTCTGTCCCTTGACCTCGCGATAGGAAGCTCAGATGAAGAAAAGAGAATTAGAGTTAATCAGTATTAATTAATAATTACTTGACAATTTATTACGAGGATAGAAATGCAAGATAGAATTAATGCAGAAATAATATAAAAGAAATAATATACAGAATAATAGAAAAAGAAAATGTGTGATACATTATAATATAAAAGCGATGATATACCAGAAATAATAAAAAAAAAATAATATAAAAGAAATATGAGACAGAGGAAGCTAAGGCCGTATAATAAAAAATAGTACAAATGAAAAGATACGGAATCGACGACGGGTTACGACAATTAACAAACCGAATTACGCGAGTTAACGAGACCAATTACTTAATCGAAACGATACCGCGAAAATACAAAACAAGAAACTTTACTCAAGGCTTCCAGCCGAAAAAGAACAAGCGCAGGCACGAGAATATCACATTTGCAGGGCGCAAAGCTTGATGTAGGCTAAGCAGCTAGAGGGTGCAAGTTTGTCAATGTACGTGACAAACAATACGCCGGAATCAAATAGCGTACAGCCGCTTTTTCACAAGCCGTAGATCACTACGGATTTACTTGTTTCGCCGATAGTCGCAATTTGGTCGAACGGCTTACATTGCCACGCAGCTTGTGCTTATTCCGTGTCTCTAGACCCACAGATAACGTCGAGCCGAGTTCTTAGTCTACTTGCATGCACTTGAAAGAAAATAATTGCAATACAGAGCGAAGAGGGTGCAATGTCGGGGCGTGCTTTTACTTTTCAATTATCGCTAAACGAGTATCAACGCGTTCTTTCGTGGCGCTAAAAAGATCGGCGGTACGATACGTTACTTGATCGCGAATAATCCCGGACAAATTATACACTCAAAATGCGACACGCATTCACAGTACGCTCGCGACTAGGTCGGCGATAATTGTCCTGAAAGTTCGCCACCCGAAACTGCCGTTACTCCGCACGTTAGCTCGATACGAGATTTTTTTCCGATCAACACAGCTTCCGACTCGCACACACCTTACTCCAGCTGATCGCGCGAGGGAATCAGATTTCGTTAGGACGATTTATTAACGCGGCGACTGATTGCCGTCGGTAGACGAAAGCCGACGGTACGCGGGCAGTACGTTACGGTAATCACGATACACGCACAACGAATATGATACTAAACAAGTAATATAATACTAAACAAGAAAAAAAAGCAAAAGAACCAGACGGAAACAAATAACGCAAATAGGCTACTTGGCGTCGTATCGCCACTCCAGGACTTGACGATTATTCGCTAAATAATAAAAAAAACATGCACCTAACCTACGCACGACTGCCACAAAGCCCCGTGAACCCCGATTCTGGCCGCTATCAAAAAATCGTGAACACGGCCAAGTATACGTCCTTGCCGTCACAAACGAAACGCGAAATGCAAGCGACCAGCCTCGACACGAGGCCTGTGCGACGCGGATTTGTGGCTAACAGTACTGAAACGGGCACCTCACCGTCGTCCGTTGTTCTCCGGCATATTCCTGTCTTCTCCGTCTGGAATGATTCTTTTAGCGCTCCTTGACTCCGTCGGGGTCACCTTTCCAACGTGAATTGCTTCACCTCGAATACAAACTCACGGCACGGTAGACTTATCAAGCGGCACGGAAGATACGCGTACGCACGGGAGCCCGAAAAGATACGTGTGTATCGCACAGCTGTTTGCGACCAAGAGCAAGAAGATTTTGTTCGATAAGCGGTCGATACCCCGGGCAGCGCTGAGGTCGCGTGGGATAGGTCGCGGGGCCAATCAGGTCGCAGGATTTGCAGCGCGGCTCGCAAGCTCGCTCGCAGGCAGCAAAATCAGGGGGGCGCGAAATTCGAACGCTCGCAGTGTCTATTAATTTATGATACAGTAGCATACGCAAAAACAGCAAGCAGCGGAGCGGGATAGCAATCCGTGAAATGCAGCAACGATACAAGCAGCGGGTCCTTGAAACCATGCAGCAGGATGGCTGGAACACAGCACATTTCGGCGTAGGCATGCTCGTCGATGGTTGGTTCTGCTGTTCCGCCCGTTCTGCTAGGCTAAAGCGTCGATGTTCCGCTGTGGCCTCTGCATGCAGTCACCTACCCTGGCTCTCAGCGTGACCTTGAGGCGAGACTTCGCGTCTCCGTTCCTTTCTCTCTCTCTCTCGTTTGGGCACCGTCGGATATCCTGGACGAAAAGTCCCACGATGTCTTCAGGACGGTGAGATGCCGAAATTACATACAATAAGAAAATAAAAAAAAATAAAATGCTATTTTAAGCAAACGCATGCAAGCCTTGGAGGATCTTGGCGCTTATTTTTCAGCTTGTTTTTTCCGCGAAAATCTTTAATTTTTGTGACGGGGAAAGAGCGGCGCGAATACCACGTCACACCACCTTGATGTAATAATAATCCGGTGAGTGCCAACGGTTGTTAGTCTTGTTATAACACACGGAGTGGACCTTGCGGAACGTTCTCCTGTGTTTGCTGAACGCGGAAGTCTGTTCACGTTGTGTCCTTTTGTGGTTGTCAAACGGACGTTTGTTGTCTCTAAGGACAACGGATTGAATTGACCCTCACGCGCGTAACTCCTTAATAAGTTTCTCAATTGATAGTTTCTGCCTTCTCGACGCGTGCGACGACTTCTCTGGCGGGCCGGAATTGCTGGATGGTGTGGTTCCTGAAAACAGATACGCATAATAAACGTGCGATCGAGTCGCACCTCTCTTACTCCTGTATCTTGAAAGAAGGTGACAAGCGTGCACTCGTGAGCACCTATCTTGTCCACAGAATAAAAGAAAACGACAAGCGTGCACTCGTGAACATCTTTCTTGCCTACAGAACAGAAGGAAGCGACAAGCGTGCATTCGTGAGCACCTTTCTTGTTTACAGGACGATGGAAATAACAAGCGTGCACTCGTGATGCACCTCTCTTTTAGGATGGGGCTGGCGCGAGAGAAGCTAGAATCTACTTAATAATTTAGACGGAATACAGAAATAAAGAAGGAAACGTGTATACATATATATATATATATATGTATATATATATATATGTATATGTATATATTTATGTCAAAACACCCGTTTTAAATCAGGGAAAGTTACCAATAATACAAAATTCTTATCATAGTAGTTTAAATCCGAGCGCTGAGAAATATTGAAATGTTCCGACTCGTACCAGCAGAAATATTCTAAGTTCTGATTTGTAATGACAAAGATATTCAGAGTTCGAGTAGCAGAAATATTCCAATTCCCGATTCGTAATGACGAAACTATTCTAAGTCCGAGTAGCAGAAATAGTCTAAGTCCCGATCTAAACAGAGCAAACTTTACTGATTGAGAGTCTGGATTTAAATGACGCTTCTGCCGGTCGCTCTGGCCGTTTTATACTATTTAGGAAATGCTGATGCTGCACTGTCCCACGGTCCGTTGCTCAACGGCCTTGGCGGCTCCGTGCTCGCTCGGTTCCCACGGTCACGAGGCGTGCCGTATCTTTGCCGCGACCGTTTGCTCGCTCAGGCCACTTAGTCTTTATGCGCAGGTTTTGCCGTAAGAAAATAATATGCAAGAACATTGAAAGAATATTATGTTACAATGTATATCGTTACGGCCGGGACCGACCATCTGTCCCGGCCTAAAACACGGCGCTTAGCGCCAAATAAACGATTAAAAAAACAGCGTGTATTAAATATACGCTGACGGCCTGCGCGCCGCTCGCACCGTACGCTCCTCGCGTCTACGAACGGCAGGCACGCCGCCCGCACCGCGCGTCTCCCCGCGCCATCAAGCGGCATGCGCGCCGCCCGCACCGCGCGTTTCCCCGCGCCTACAAGTGCCAGCTGTTACCGTGCTCGCACCGCGCGTCCCGCGGCATCACAAAAATAAGCAGCGCAAACAAAGAAATGTTTTTCCACGCATTCTGTCAACCCGCGCGTGGTTTTTTTTTTTTCGGAGCTCTTTTTGTTCGTGATCCCTCTGTGCTTTCAAGAACACTTCTTTAAGTGATCTGGAAAATCCTTCCGTCCTTACCACCGCCCGGGCATCCGGCTGGACTTTTGGCTCTGGTGACAAGGTTAGGTTGTGACCGGCCCGTTTGGTTTCCCGACGCGAGGAGATCACGGTCGCCACTTATTTTTAAGGTATAAAACAAGAAACCTCGTGTGTTGCTGCTTCCCGCTGGCTTGACTCACCGTACGACGCCACTGGGAATCCTTTGTCCACCTAATCTCCGGGTGATATAGATAACTTTACACAAAGTTTGTTTTTCAG
>NW_018021870.1:21848-24728 GCF_002006095.1 Pseudomyrmex gracilis
GTCAAATCGTACGGTGTCGAATAATTTCGTGTCGAATAAATCTGTGTCGAATCGAGCGGTGTCGAATCGTACTGTGGTCAATAGAGTATCACCCACCGGCATCCGTTCCGCTCCGCTCCCGGGAATCTTATGATTCTCCGCCGAGAAAACCGGCTCCCGCTTTGATCCGTTCCGGGATATCTTTGATTCTCCGCCGGGAAAACCGGCATCTGCTACGGGGAATCTTGCGATTCTCCGCCGGGTAAACCGGCATCCACTCCGCTCCGTTCCGGGGAATCTCGTATTCTCCGCTGGGAAAACCGGCTTTCTTTCCGCTAGAACCGCTTCAGGGGAATCTTGTATTCTCCGCCGGGAAAACCGGCTGCCTTTCCGCTAGAGCCGCTCCAGGGGAACGAGCAAATAACGGTATCATTCTAAGCCTAGCAAAGAAAGGCCGGCAGAAAAACCAAGTACAATTTTCGGAAAAAAGCACCTTTTCTGTATTGTAAATATTTTCTCTGCAAACCCGATAAAACTCGGTTTTTAAAGCGTCACTGTGTAACTTACTTTTCGGAAGAATAGCACCTTTTCTGTACTGTAAATATTATTTTCTTGCGACTTCGCTAAAACTCGTTTTTGAAGCTTCACTGCGTACCTCACGTTTTGGAAGAAAAGGACTTTCTCACGGGCAAAATATTTTTCCAAGGCTGCAGAACGGCCTTGTCAAAGCCGCGCCGTTTAAATCACCTTCCGTGTGTTAGTATTTTCCCGAAACCTGAATGAATATCGTACGAACGTGACTATATCACGCACCGCCGATTGAATCGTGTTTATAAAGCTTATTTTTAATTTCTATTGTTTTTGTTTATTTTGATGTAAATATTTTTCCTTTCTTTATTTTCTTTTTTTTTGCTTGAATAAATTATAGCATTTTTCTTATTCAAAATTACCGAGTTCACTCTATTTTTTCCTTTCCCTGATCCCGTCGAGCTATTCCGCCGCGGATAAATTAATTAAATTAAATAAAATAAGATAGGATAATTCTCCACGAAAAGAAGAACTGTTACAATTAAAAGAAAATTATAAGAAAATTTTAATATAAATAATATTAATATAAAAGAAATATTAAAAGAATAGTATCGTTATGTAGCTGAAGTACTTATATTGCTATTGTTACATAGATTCGCTGTTACGCTTTGTATACGCGAGCAGTGATACAACATGCTAATTATCGTATATGCGGTATTTATCTCTTACTTAGTGTGCTATTACAATCTTTTAATAACTAATATATCGCCTGTGATGACGGTGTATTACCAACCATGGTATATTACCGGGAATGGTATGTTACCGACCATGGTATGTTACCGACTGATGAGGCGCGGAACGGATATTCGCGATGCCTCGTAGAGGGACACGCTGGTTTTGTCCCGAATGGAACAAGAGGTGGATAGGAATGGAAAGAATAAATAATAAATGCACGTAACCGAGTGATGTCGAGTGATGCAGATTTCAGCGTTGATTTATTCTTGCGTTTTCAGTTCACAGAGTTACCGATGGCACACGTGCTCGTCGAACGTTTCACACACTGATTTTGGTGATATAGCGGGATGACTAAGTTGAGCACCCTAAAGGCAAGAGTCTTGAACACCACGAAGGCAAGAGTCTTGATGAGAAAATACTGCGGAAGCAATATGCATAAACTGGATACACGAACTGAGTACGACATAGTTGCTAGATGGCAAACTCAATTGTACTGTGTACAAGAATCGACTTAGCACAAAGAAGTTGCAAAGTGGCGGACTCGTTTGTATCGCTGACAAGATTTGAACTGAACTCAGAGTCTACTGCTGTATAGAATCGACGCGAAGACTCGACCGAAAAAGAAATCGAGTCATAAAACAACAAAAAATTTGTCGCCCTCGTCCTGCTCAGACTCGAACGATCGTCATGTGTTGTGAAAATGTGCAACGAGTCGGCCGATTTGAATATAGAAAAAAAAATGGTAAAGGTTGGCGACTCGTCACCTGCACAACACATGGCAATCTCGTCCGGGAAATCACGGCCGACACGAATACTGCCGTCGATCTCTCTTTTCGTTACAATGAGACATTATAATTTTATATATGATGTCGAAACACCGACCATGGTATATTACCGACCATGGTAATGTTCAAAACTGGTAATTTACCGACTACTGTAATGATAAAGTAAAAATGAAAAAAGAAAAAGAAAACTGGATATAATAATGGGTATTTAATAGGTACTTAATACATCTATGTCCACGAATGTGACGACAGAACACCATTTCTTTAACAGGACTGTTAAAAAAAGCAGATAGTAAACATTTGATGATTAACGCTATAAAGAAGATCTGGCAAGAATTTATCACGTTTGGTTCGGTCAATGCAAAAGTAGTAATGATTTTCATATTGTTTAAGGCACTCAAGGCTTGCATCAACACTGTCATCAAAGGGTACGCGTTACACGCAGTTTTTGGATAATGTACCAAGTTGCTAGTGGTCTGGAGCTCCAACACGCATCTTCTGTTAGCGAAGAATAAAGCGTCCATTTAGGAACCAATACCACTCTCATTACGACTCGATCAACCAGAAACACCCCGAGTAGAAAATGATTAAGGTTTGCCTGCATTTTGCTCCGGGCACAATCAGGTAATGTCATGGCTTGCCTTATTTTGGAAAACCTGATCCGGTGCTGATAGTGTCTACATCAGGGTTACCGTATTATTTGATACGTGTGGTCCTTCTGTCAGCGCCGCAATGAGGGCTGCTCTATTAGCGCTTCATTGAGGAAATCCTTATGCGGTCCTGATTGAGTTTTTTCTAAAATTCTCTATTGAATTTGCGCATGTGCACATTCTATTGAAATAAGAATCATTGA
>NW_018021870.1:25138-27314 GCF_002006095.1 Pseudomyrmex gracilis
TTAGATTTTGCATCAATATTATTCATAGTTAACATTTACATAGACGTACATATATATACTATACATAATACTTATGAGTATATACATTTATGAAACATTTGATTTTAGATGAGGAATATTCAATATCAAAACCATCGACATCTATCGCTAGTCAAAACCGTTCATCAATAGAAAATTTGGATAAAAGTGAAAAAACCTCTGATAAATCTGGAAGTGCAAGTCAAGAAAACTGTTAGGCTAATATTAATCCACAAACCTTCTTCTTCTCCTTACAGTCTCCTATCAGGGGTTATAAAAATAATAAGGCTGGTAAAGGATCCGCCGTACTAAAGCCCGGTCAGAAACCTGCTATCAGGGCCATATGTAACACGACGTTACATTTTTGATCAGGGCGCTGTCAGGCTGCCTTAACAAGACCTTATCAGGCAACAGGACAAAACTTAACGCGCCCTTCTTAGGGCCGTGTTTGATTTTCTACTCGGGACCTCTAAGGGCATCCGTCAGTCAGACAAACAGCCTGAATGAAATTGCCAAGTGACGCCCTATCCTAGCAGATAGCATACGCGCAGCAAAGGAGCGTCAATCGCAGCAGGAATCACACTCCTACGATTGAGTTAAAGGGTGAAGTGTCACATCCGTGGACGTAGATGTATTAAGTATTCTTATATCTAGTTTTCTTTTTTTTTATATTCTGTTTTGTTCTTAAATATTAACATAGTCGATAAGTTACCAGCCTTTACCATTACTATTATCATTGTCGGTAATGTATCAGCGACCGCAAACTACCATGGTCGTTAATATACCATGGTCGGTAATGTACCATGGTCAGTAATATATCATGCTCGGTAATATACCATGATCGGTAATATACCATGATTGGTAATGTACGTCATTTTTATTTGGTAAAAATTTACATATATTTCTCAAGAATCGTAATAATCGTTTGATGTAGTACATTGCACACACATGTTTTATTATTAGTACTTAGCATTATTATAATGTCGTACTCCCGCTCTTATGTGCAAAGCAGAACGTTAGATCTAGGTAACAGTAGTTATTAAGTAGACGGCGCTAATATTCTTTGAATGTTCTTTTAATATTCTTTTAATATTCTCTAAATATTCTTTTAATATTCTCACGGCGAAACATGCATATAAAAGCCAAGAACGTTGGTCCGAGCAAACGGTCGCAGTAAAGATAAGGCACGCGCAGAGATAAGGCATGCCTTGCAACCGCGGGAACCGAGCGAGCGCGGAACCGTTGACCGCCTGGGCCTGTGAACGACAGACTCGTGGATCATTGCAGCATCAGCACTTTTTGTAGAGTATAAAAACGGCCGAAGAGACTGGCAAAAACGTCATTCAGATCCAGAATTTCAGTCAGTAAAACTTCACTCTTCTAAGAACGTAACTCGGAATATTTCAGCATAGTCAAACTTAAAATGTTTCTATAGTAACAAGTCGGGAGTTAGAATATTTTTATAGCCAAGATTCGAGAATTACAAATTATCATGGTAAAAAATTTTAAGTTTATCTTAACCTTCGTTAGTTCAAGAATGGGTGTGTAATTTTAATATACATGTACACATATAAATTTTTGTTTATTTTATTGTCATAAATCTCGGCTTCAGTCTACTACTCTTTATTTTGAACAAGAAAGGTGCTTCTCAATTGCACGCTTGTCATCTCAAGTTTATTCCGACGACAAGAAAAGTGCATTACGATTGCACGCTTAATGTTGTCTCCAAAAGGTAAACCACTTTTCGACTTCCGCCCATCCAAGAAGACGCCGCACGCGTCGTGGAGACAGGAATTACTATTTGCGTAATATGCTGTAAACCTATGGTCGCAGCTGCCAGTTTGACTCGTCGGTATTGGACAAACATAACGCCCGTTCAAGTAACACAGGAAGCCGTTCCAAAAGAGCCACTCCGTGCGTTATAACGAGCATTACAGACATCGAGCATCATCGCGTTATTATTGTAACGGTTCGACTTATTTTATCAAAGCTTTCTTCCTCCTTATTTAGTTAATTGTTATTTTATTAGCTGCGGAGTAGCTCGTCGGGATAGGGACTCGGTTAAGGTAAAGTAATCAGAGTCGGGCGTGTTCCGTTTGACCACAGTACGATTCGACACCGATCGATTCGACACCAAATTATTGGACACAAAATTATT
>NW_018021870.1:27859-32119 GCF_002006095.1 Pseudomyrmex gracilis
GAATTGTACGGTGTCGAATAATTTGGTGTCGAATAAATCTGTGTCGAATCGAGCGGTGTCGAATCGTACTGTGGTCAATAGAGTATCACCCATCAGAGTCGACTCGGTTAGTGAGATTACAAAAAAACTCCTTTATTCAAAAAACAAAAAGAAATAAAAAAAAACTATGTGCAATGTATGTCTATATGTACAATGTCAGTTTCACAAAGGAAACTTGACAAGTGAGTTTAGAAAGAAATGAGTTTTTGTGAGTATCCGAAAAGTGCGCTTGCTAATATTTTAGTGAAGAACGAAAAGAGATTTTTGGTCAAGAAAGGCACTTTTACAATGGGGTACTTATTACTCTTTACGGAACTTTACCTCTTGCTGTACGGTGTTACGTCCGCGCCATATTTTTGACTTGTATTTTTCATCACTGCAATACATGCACGTACATATAATTTTCTATACTAAAGTATAAGTAACTATACGTTTTTACGTAACATGTAGGTATAACATAGTATAGGTTAAGTCACTAAAGCCATATATACTTGTAATTCCGTTAGATCCAAATTAACCAATTACAACACTCCTACCGGACAACTTTCCTTTAGATCCATTTCGCCGCACTTGCATGAACGCGGCCTAACTCCCAAACCACGCATAAGCCTCATCCCTACCCGTACCACTCCGTCTTCGGATCCCACTCTCGGGCAACCAGCCACTTCCACTGCCTATCCTAGCGAGCTGGCCCCTACATTCCATTCCGAAGTCGCGAGCAGCGCAGAGTAGTCTGAGTCGTGGTCCAGTCCAGTCAAGTTCCAGTTCTGCACTCCTCAAGTTCTCGTATCTCGACCGAAGCTGTCGAGTCCATCTCGCATTCACAGGTCCTTTCTCTACATCCTAAAATTCTAGCGTTTACAAGTAAGCAACGAGTAGATTTGTTATTGTAAGTTGTTATTATTTTCTAATTTTTTCCTTTTTAAACCTTTATCAATTTAAAATAATCAATTAAGAATTAACGTCAAAATTGCATGTTAAACAAAGACTCAAGTATTCAATCTTTTGTTCGCACTTGAGTAAGAATAAAGAAAACTGTATTGTAATCAAGGTTATTCAGAATATATATATATATATATATATATATATATATGCTTATTAAACTCAACTTGAGATACACACTATTATTTAATTTATATAATATAAAGAAATTATATTCCTTAAATCCCTGCGTAGACGCGCTCATCGAACAGCGCATCTCGTGACCTGTGCCAAAGAAAGCGCCCGAACGGCGAATCTAAAGGCTCCTTCCCTATTTTAAATTCTTACAGCGTCGCCACGCGGTCGAAGCGTGGGAACCGTCATATTGAATAACGCCACGTCTCTTTCTGTCTCCGTCTAAGTTTGGGTGCCGTTATATTAAAAGGACACCGCGTCTAGCGTTGTTTCTTTCTACCAAGAGAAGGAACGCGCCCGAACGGCGCATCCACTCGAAGTATTGTATTAATCTTTTTTATTTCAAGAATGATAATAATTACGAGTGAACTATAATAATCGTGTCGAGACGCGTAAGTAAATGAGTGTTAAATCGTACATGCCGAAGAACAAACGCGGAAATTGCGCGGGGTGGCAGAGACAAAGGTGGCGTCGAGTAATTGAATGGGTCAAAAACACTTTGCATCAGCCGCCTAGTGCTGACGTCGGTTACCCTGTGATTATCGGTAACAAAAAAGTAGAAGTAGACATCAAAATCCGGAAGAAGTTACTTCCCATAAATACCACCCATTGGTATTATACAGTGACGTTGCCAGAAAGTGATGCACGATACCGCGTGTACCGAGAAAAACTCGTATGTAAAGTGTTATCCGCTCCTCCTGTAATTACGCTAGATTAAATAAATGTGTATTCAAGTACGTCAACCTCCGCTGAACGGTGTAGTCATTTGCCTGTCTCAAGATTTCGATCATTGGCAAAAATACAATTTAGGTCAATGTCGTACAGTGTCGAGATATCAGCGGCACAAGGATAATGAAATTTACTGCTTGGATTGCATGTTCGAACTCGATATCGGACCGAATTGTATACTCATCGAAACCGACGGGGTGGTAATCGGGACTTCCGCCAATATAGTCCGTTGCGGTAGGTGCAACACAAGCATAACTACGTTTTACCAAGCGCGCGCGATTGCGAGAAATGCCATAGACAGTACCTCGACTTTAGAGCGGAACAGGCCGACAATTTTTACAAGCTCGCAGATCCGAGCATATTAATCATTTCCGGGGTCAAAATCTAATAAACTTCTCTCAACTCCAGTGCAAACGCGTTTGCGCCGTCATACGTTCGTGGACTGACAATATTTACTGTCTAGATTGCGCTAACAATATCCCGTCGGAAGAAATAAATTATCACGTGCCAGTAATTAGTCAAAGTTTAAAAACCGGGTTTAATCAGTGCCGCCAATGTTGTGTTACGTCCTGAACTCTACGGTCCCTTTCTGTTTGGACCCAGACGTAAACTAGCTCTTAGATTTGCGCCTTAGAATTAATTTCTAAATAACAATCTTTGAGCAGAGAACAAAGGACCTATTGACCTAAGATAAACAGACCCATATTGCAATTTTTTATCTAATCACTCCTACCGACTTTCAAAAGAATACCGGTCAATTAATCAACAAGTAGCTCGGATGTTTTGTTCGCGAATATAAACTTAGATAATTTAGGCGGTCCGCTAATCTCTAGCAAGGAATGTTATGGCACCAAAAATAAACAGGAAATTGCACGTGCAGATAAGAAAGTTTAAACAAAAGTCGGGTGAGTCAGAAAAAATGATTGTCGGTGATTGGTCCTCTCGCCTGATCGGATTAGCAAATGAAAGATCGAAATTTTCAATCAGTTAAGAGTGGGAGAGTAAAATCTAAAGACAATTGGCAAAAATCAGAAGGGTTAACGCCCCAAAATCATCATATATAAGGCGTTGGAACATTGAAGAGCCAGAGCTCCATAACCAGCATTACCATTATTAACACAGTTCTATTTCTTCTCGTGCGATTCAACAATTTAACTTAAAGTCAATTCGGTCATACAAAAAGATACTCGCTTTTCCTGTTCGGTCTGAAATTCGACAATCCAAACGACTCTTAATTTGACATCGATCTCGGCACGTAAATCCGAGTGAACTGTGCAACGCATGTCACCTTCCATCGGAAGAGACGACCAATTCATTCCACCTGAGTCCAGCCGACAGACTCCTGACTTTTGGGCGAAGCGAATCAACCACTCATCTCGACATTCTACCGTAAACAATAAATAGTGAGTACTTACTAACGCAATAGTTTTGCAAAACGATCTAAGATTCCTACGCACACAGTAAAACCTACTTCGAGACGGTTGATATTCGGAACAAAGGATTAAATTCGACAATTCAATTAATAACCGCTTCATTTAGTAAACTCTTCTCCTCGATTTATTTTCAGTCGGACTAGCTGTTCACGACCCTGTGTCGTTCCGAACAACTGCCGATTTCCTCTCAGTCGGACTAGCTGTTCACGACCTTGTGTCGTTTCAAACAACTGCCGATTTCTTTTCAATCAGGCTAGCTGTTCACAACCTTGTGTTGTTCCAAACAACTGCCGATTTTTTTTTAGTCGGACTAGCTGTTCACGACCTCGTGTCGTTCCGAACAACTGCCGATTTCGTTTTCCATCAGATTAGCGACTCACGACTTTGGTTGTCGTTCCGAGCCGCTGCTGACTTTTCGTTCCTGTCGGATTAGCAGCTCACGACCTTGTGTGTCGTTCCGGGCCGCTGCTGACTTCTATTTCTATCGTACTAGTGACTCACGACGTCAGTTGTTCTGAACCGCTGCCGATTTCCTTTCACCACTGTCAAACTTTGAGCAGTAGCAAATTATATGTAGGCGTCATACCGCTCCGAAAATCAACCATGATTCTAACAACGCAATATCTTAAACCGAACTTTGCGGCGGAGAACCGCTGCCCGTCAAGCGAGCGGACTGAAGCATACCAATTCCCGTCTATCCGGCAATAGCCTAAATAGTGACGGTACTCATCTACATAAGGATTTAAAATATTAAAAATACTAACAGTAATGTTAATAACAAACTCCCAGGATCAAAAATAATAACAATGCCAATGTATATCAAGAGGCACGGTAGTGCCTCGCGCCAAGTTCACGCGCAACGAAGTTGCGCTCGTACTGCGCGAGCACGCCGTGCCTCTTATACGCGAATATGAGGCATTTTAGTGGAGGGGAGATTTGTAAT
>NW_018021871.1:0-1479 GCF_002006095.1 Pseudomyrmex gracilis
CGTCTTACTCACTTATTTCAACTGACGTTACTCCAAAGACCAATAGTTACATCATATATGACGTATATGTGTGACGTATATACTGACGTCATTGTTATGACGTTCAAAATAACGTCAGATTTAGGTCATAATCACCAATTAATGACAAAAATCACGTATATTTACGTCATTACAACGTCAGCTGGTTGCTTGGGTACCGTGCCTCTTTATTGTTAGCGACAATACACGGCTGATGGATTGAGTTCTTCCTATTCCTACAAATTTTCGAGTGAGTATCAAAACCTTGTATTTAGTGTTATACGACAGTTCGCTACATTGTTAGAATCCAATTTGTATAATGTTCATTATTGTATTTAGACACTGAAGAAGACCCAAAGAAAGATATTAAAAAGTAGTCGAATTTTGCTCCTGGTGTGGCAAGTAAATTTCAAGTGATTTTTTTGTAGATTTTTGGTCGTAGAATCACATGGCGTATTTAAGTTTTCTATAACATGCAGGGAAAATATGGAAAAATTGAGAAAAAATAGGAAAAAATGCATATTTTGAGTGAATTTTACTTACCACACCGAGGGCAAAACTCGACCACTTTTTTACATCTTTCTTTGGGGTCAAAACGTTTGTTAAAATTTTTTTAAACAAAGAAGTTTATTGACCCGAAGATTTGGATGTTTGCCTCGTATTGACCACTTCCCTCCCATTAAATAATATTTCATGAGAAAGAATACAGAAATGTAAAAATATATACACGTATAAAATATTTTAAATGATCTCGTGGATGACTGTGTAACCGATACGAAAGTAATTCTCTGACACGAAACAATAAAATAAAAATGTACAATAAAATAAAATTGTTTCATGCGAGACGTCGGTTGTATACGCCGCATGATTGTATATATAATGTAATAACATGTTTTTCGAGTGTGCTGCGAAACGTATGCAATTTACAGTCACTTTCTACTGATTATCGTCATTAAGTTGCTGTATTATCTCTGGTGCGCGCGTGGCTGATCGACTCAATCGAGCCGTGCCGTCCATCGAGATTAATCTCGATGCTTTTCGAAGCTCGTAACGCGTTGCGTTACAATCATGCGTGCCAATCACGGTTGCTGCCGCGGGCGCGAAGGGATTAATCGGACGGGAATAACTTGCGCGATGGCGTTGAATGCGCGCAAAAACGAGAAATCGAACGTTTGCCATCGTACCTACTGAGATTTTATACTGTCACGATCGAGCTAGAGATTTTCGTGCGTATTAAGTGTCAACAAATGTGTGTCCTTTAAACCTCAATTTTATTATGATGAATTAAATTATATCGTGGTACATATTTATTAAAGTAAACAGAAAAAGAGGGAAGAGAAAAAAGAGCAAATTCATGTGTGCGACATATATATTTTTTTAAATATTGTAATTTCATGATTTATAACTAACAATAATTTGACGGTCATTGAGAGCTAGATGTTAGTTGCAAAATAAATAAAT
>NW_018021871.1:1929-7091 GCF_002006095.1 Pseudomyrmex gracilis
CATGCTTTTTTTTTTAATTTACTATCCATGTTGCTCCTGCTTTAAAATGAGGAAAATTAATTTGTTCTTTTGCTTCTAAGGCCCATTGTCGTAGATCTAAATCATGAATGATTCTATTGTTGTTGTTAGTGTCTTTGAACTTTTCCAAGCCATATTGAGAAATATCTAATAGTTTTTGTCTATGAGTACCACCTTTTTGTAAAGAGAGGTCCCATTTATACAATTGCGACAAGGACTTTATCTTTTTAAAACGATGTTGTACTGTTGATAAAGTGTAATGCCTTTTTTCCACTTTTCCAGAACTCAACAGCTTTTCTTTTATAGTTATTATTTACAATTTCTCCTTCTGGTGTACAAGTATCTTTTTCCTCATCTTNATCACTTTCTTCAAGTTCTTCTACTTCGTCTGCTCCAACAAATTCTGCATCACATATATTTGCATCCCAATAATTCTCGAATTTTAATGTAGTGTCGGTCTCCATAGCAAATAATAAGTCATCCATTGCATTTTGTATAATATCCTTTATAGTATCATGTAATTCAATTTCTTTTTCATTTACAGGTGTTTATGGAATATTTACAATTTGGAATGACACAATTAACATATTAATAACATTTGCAGGATTCACATGTAACATTTTGCTTTGTTATCTTGTTATAATTTGTTATCTTTGTTAAAGATACACAGACACTGTTTTTGAAAATACAAACTTGGATAATCTCACACTTAAATGAATCGTTACACTTGGTGGCTTGATGACTTTATACTACAACTACGTGGCGCAATTCCAATTTATATGAAGTCACATTATCTTATTTATAGATTAAAACGCGGAAAGTTTGAGTTGTTTTCGCGATACATATTCGGGGAAAAATGACATGAACATTTTGCGATATCTAATACATTATTTAAATTTATTTAAAGTTTTCTTTGATGAAAGTCATTTGATTATGTAAACAATTATTCTTACGTACAAGATACGTGACTATTCCGCATTGTGCTTACGTAAGTGAAAAATATGCGTGATGTGTTACATATATATATATATATATATACACATATATACATACATACACACATATATATATACATACACACATATATATATACATACACACATATATATACATACATATATGTATGTATATATATACATACATATATATATGTATGTATGTATATATATATGTGTTGTGTAGTTAATATATATATATGTATATATATAATATATATATACATATATATATATACATGTAACACAAACGCCGCGCAACCAAATGAACCGACATATTCTACCAACTGGTGTCGACGCAGCATGTATCCCGCAACAATATAATAAGCGATATTACAAATGTAATATAAATATTCTCAATGATTTCTCAAGTCACGTTGTACTGCAACATAGAAATATTTAGAGAATAAAAGCATCTTTGTTGAAACAAATACCTTTATAATAAAATATATCGCAATAGATAGTTTCTTATATAAGAGATGATAAAAATAAATTTTGAAAACAAATTATTTCAAAATTGTATTAATGTGCGATTATATATAGACATTCTTGCGATAAAATTGTGTATACATGTATAAATAAATAAATAAATGGACAAATAGATGTAGAAATTTTCAGTAGCGAACTAAAATCGATTCTTTCTAGAGCAAAACCACTCCTCATGTAAAGCTACTTTGCGATTTTCTCGATGTATCTCGAAAACTACTGAGAATATTAAAAAATGTTTTATACAAAAGTTTTATGGTAAGATTACTTCTATTTATTTACATTAATAACATTGTTCTAAAAAATTTTTTTTTATACATTTATAAAAACATTTTTTGTTTAAATAATTTGTTTTTCAATATGTTACTATAGTTAAATAGAAGACATTTTTTAATGAAACTTTTGTATAAAACATGTTTTGATATCTTCTATAATTGTCGAGATACATTGAAAAAAGTAAAAAGTCGGTATATTTATAAGGGGTGACTTCATCTCTTAAAACCGTTTTTGGGCCGCAACGGAATACGTCAACATTCATCTATTGACCTCCCCTACATGTGTGCAAAGTTTCATCAAAATCAAAAGTTTCCACTTCGCGAGGTTCCCTTGTAAGAAATGTGAAAGGAATGTGTGCAGTTTCCTAGTGCTTCTAAGAGATGGCGGTATAAGCGCGTTGAAAAAAAAGGAAGAGTTGTAATATGTGATGAGAGAGAGAGAGAGAGAGAGAGAGAGATGCATGTTACATAATCAACAGTGCATTATAATGTTGAAAAAGTCAAATATCATTGTTGTTTGCTAAATTGTATTGTCGCATTTCAACTGTAGATGCTGATTTATATAAATATTATGTGTATTCTTCTTAAGTAATTATAAAATATATAAATTAAAGTAAGATTTAAAATATATATTGAAAATTATATAAAGATTAAACTAGATATAATTACTAAATTATAATTGTTTTTTTATTTATTTAAGTACACAAAGATAAGAACAAATATTGAAAAAGAATCATCGTCATCTCTTATACTACTAAAGAATAAAATAATTATTATAATTAACACAAACAATTTTTTGGTTTTTTACACGCATTTGACTTATTTTAATATCCTACATTTAACGATACATAGTCCTTTTCGCAAATCGCGGATATCTCGAGAACCAGAAAAGATAGCTTAAAACTAATTTTGCAGGTACCTTCAATCGGCTACTCTGCGATTTATGACAAAGAGTAAAAGTTAACAAATTGAATATTTCGAGAACGGTACAAGGTAGAGCAAAATAGTTTTCGGATCTCGTTTCGTATTAGTTAGATGCAAAATACCACGTAATAAAAGTTTAATAATTTTTATTATTTAAACATTTGATTGTTAAAAACAAAACCTAGATTGTTTAAATCAGGCTGGTATTTTGCAGTTTGGTGTGCTGAGAATTTTATCGCAAATCGTTTTTCTCTATCTCTTTTAGTTTGTTAGTTATTAATTTTGCAACTAACTGTGATGCTATGTGTTTGCGACTTAAAGGTGATACCTTGTCGACGTTGGCGTAAGGGTTACGGTGGTAACTCATAAGTAATGGTAACTCGCTCGGAACAGTGGTTTTTTGATGATGTTAGTTACAACAAAATGGTGGTACTGGTAACTTTACTCCCGAACTTTGACTCCCGAAACATCGATTTTAACGTAAGTGATTTACCGACGGTGGAAGATCTGGATAGTTTTAGGTTCTAGAGGAAAAAACGTATATAACTATATATAAATAATACTAGTTAGATTCATGTTATGTCCTGGGGACTCCACGGTCTCCTTTTTCTTGCAACGCGACGCGCCAACGCATAACAAACCTTTTTTTTAATAAATAACGAAAAGCAATAAATAATCCAAACGGATCTCCTATCGTTTGGAAACTTAGACTCCAAACGATAGGAGAGCAAGCGGAAATCATATCGGCGCCCGAAAAGATAAACCGCGCCTGGTAATAACCCCAAATTTTAATTTCAAAGACGAGCAAGAAAAATTTATTATTTAAACATTCTGAACAGCTTTCCAAACAAACCCGGATATCTCCGGGTCAAGAAAAACACCGCTTATTAAAATTTAAAGCAGCCGGCGCAAATAAAAACTCCGGCACCACGAGCAATTTTATTATAAACAAATAGCAAAGGGTCTATGTGGCGTGATAAAAACAAAACCAATACTCTTCCTTTTTCCTTCTCCGGAAAATCGGACGAGCCGACCAAGCCGAGAGATCGTCGCCGATTGACGATCTCACGAAGTTTACCCGACCACTAACTAACGAATAGGAACTGCCAAAGCTCGACTGAGTTTTCCGATTGGGAGAGTCCTCGCTTACTCAAAACTATATATAAGCCAGGACTCTCAGAACCGAAGTCAGATAGAGCCGCAGATTTTAGAAGTACCACACCAAGTGAGTGAGTGACAGTGAGTGCAGAATGTGAGATCCCAGAGTGAACTACTGTGCCGCAACAGCCTTGAACCTTTTATTAATCAACATCACTGGTCCGCAGCAAATAGTAAGTCTATATTGTAATTATTTTCATTCGGAGGTTCCACTGTTCGCGTACTTACCTCCCGACTTTGCGACTGATTTTCGGAGAAATCGAGAAAAATGGTTAAAATAAACGAATAGATAGACGCGCTCAAAAATTCGAATTTTTCGAAGGAGCTATTCACGGTGCATAGCCGTTTCGGGTAGCATTCGAATTTTTCGGAAGAGCTACTCACGGTGCATAGCCGTCTCGGGTGGCGTCCGAATTATTTCTTTTTCCTTCCTAAGTCACGGAAACAAGCAAAGCCCGCTTATCTCTGAATATCAGTCTTAGAATCATGACACATTCAAATTTATTCTTATCATTAAATCTATCGGATCCTAAGAAATGAAACAACCGAATTTGTCAATTAACATAAGGAAATACATTTCTAAGATGATCTAAGTTGCGTAAACATGGGTTAAAGAGGCTGGCTGCACTAAACTCGTATTCCCTCTCTCTCTCACACTTGCACCTAGCTTATAGATTACTTTGTACGAAACGATTATGCGCTCCGTCATTGTATTAGTTTCAACACACCTGTATGTTAGTAATTTGCTAAGATTTCGATTTGTCTTTTTTTAAATAAAACTACTTTATAATGTGTGGAATCAAACTAAAGAATTATTCTTTATTATTCTTCTCTCCGTACTACCCACTCTCACTTTCTCGTTAAAATCGCTAGGTCCCGTCCTTGGTAAATGAGATTTGCGTCTCAGACCTAAAAAGGGACCAACGAGTGAGTGTTCGCTAGACAGAGTAAGATCGGCGTACGCCGTTGACCTGTCGACGAATATAAACAAACTCGCTCGACTCTCTCACAGCGGGACTTCCGTGTCTGTAAAGAGAGATATGGAAAACGACGCGTTTACTGATGCGTCACACCACAGCCCGACCGTATCCATGGGCCAGGACGTAACATTCTGTTTAAATATAAAGTTCAGTTTAAATATAAAGTCAATATTGTACTTATAAAAAAACATGCTACAAATGTTTATCTAGAAAAAATTAATAAATGTGTTACTATTGTTGAGAAAAAACAGAATAAAGAAACAATGGAAAAGAAAAAGAATTTGAAGAGAAAAAATAGTGCATCATCTATCTCACACGCACGTACA
>NW_018021871.1:7521-10097 GCF_002006095.1 Pseudomyrmex gracilis
AAGAAAGAATTGTCTGGGCCTATTAAATTAACAAAAGGATTTGTAGTGAAACTAACAAGTAGACCCAGCAAAACTTTACTTTCCGTGAAAAACAAAAAAAAGAAAAAGAAAAAGTTTTGTCAAATAAAAAATATTTAATGCCAAAACTTAAATTAACAAAACAATTTGTAGTGAAACTAACAAGTAGACGCAGCAAAACTTTACTTTCCGTGAAAAACAAAACAACAACAACAAAATTTGTCAAAATAAAAAATATTTAATGCAAAAAAACTTGACGCTGCTGCACCACCGATACGTACATTTTTTTAATCTTAATGATTGTGTTATATTTTGCGACATATTTTTGTAATCTGACTGTCTTTCTTTAATTTCACAAAAATTTTTCATTACATTACTTATGTTCTGCGTTATTAATTTGTTAAATATATTTAGTGTACAACTGAGGATGACTTGAATAAAAAATCGAAACGTTTTGTCAAAAAGTATTTTCTATAAACCACTTACTGCAAAACACCCTGCATTGGTTTGCATTAGCCGATTAATTCAACATATGGATGGATTCGCCATTTCGAACCAGAGGTCACCTCTCAATATATATACAAATATTGATTTCCAATGTTATTTTTACATAATCATTGCGCACAAATATTTTTAGCGTACTCAAACAGAGAAAGTTATCGGAACATATCGTTTTTAAAGTTTACATAAAATGAAAGGAGAGATTCCAGGTTCGACTCCTGGCTGAGAAGTTTTTTTTGCAATATTTTTAAAAATTAGTTAGGGAGGTATATTAGTTAGGGGGTCTTTCATATATGTGATGCAAACCTAGCATCCTATATGATTTAAAGAATTGTTATTTCAGTTCAAAAAACTCACGTAAAAAATTTACACGTGAACGCATATATATAAATGTATGCATACATATATATACGCACATTATTTCCACACAACATCGGCTCTTACTGACCTAGACTTACATATACAGTCAAACCTCGATAACTCGAACCTCTATAACTCGAAAACCTCTATAAAACAAAAATTTTGTTCATTCTCTTCCGTTCCGCGGAAAGGAAAAAAAGCTTTGATAGTCAAAATCTCTACAACTTGACGATTTTAGCTCTTGAGATTCGAGTTAGTGAGGTTCGACTGTATTTATTAGTTTGATATTAAAGAGTCCGAGATAATTCTCTAATAATTAGATAGATAAATAGATAATGTTTATTGATTCTCCTTAGGGTTACAATACCTTACACAAAAAAAAACTTACATCTACTCTTACATCTACTCTTACAACTAACCTTACACTAACTTAAAACTATAATACTTATATACATACACACGCAATCGCTTTACCCTACTCTACGCAATGTGGACCTCCCCTTCCGGCAATCAACTCTATCCAGCTACTCCGCCATTGGTTCCCATACATTCTTCACTCTTATCCATACAATTACACAATTCTTTCCACACATCCATTCACTCAACTCCCACTCACTCAACTTTCATCCCTCTCCTCCTAATCACTCCTCTCCTTCCCCCTGTCCTACCCCCTTTTCCGTTCCCCTATATTCCTCCAACCTCCTTAACCATCCTTCACCCTCCCCCTCCTCCCCCAGCACCACTTCAATCATATCCTCCCAATTCCCTTCCACCCCCCATACCCCACAATCCTCCCACACATGTCTCCAACCCTCTTCCACTAATCCACACATTCTACACACCCTTTCTTTTTCCCCTTCCCAGTATCTACCTTCTTTCATCTCGTTCCCCAACCTAAACCTAGCCACACTCTGACATCTGCTTTCTCCCCACCTCTTTTTTAAATACCCCGGCACTCCTTCCTTCTTAATCCTCTCGTACCATCTATTGTACCTCGAACTTTCAATCCTTTTCCATCTCTCCTCACTCTATATCCTCCTCTCCTTCTCTATCAACCGTTGAGCTCTCCATTCTCCTGCCTCTCTACTTTCCCCCATCCTCGCTATCCTTACTCCTCTCTTCTCATAATATTTTATCCTGTCATTCTCCCACTCAGACAACCTCTCCCCGCCCCCCTCTCTGCCCCTAATCTCCTTTAAACATAGCCTCGCTATTTCGCTACCCTCTCCTCTTTCCAATCTTTCCTCAAATCTTCAGGCCCTTTGCCCCGCCCTTCCCCTAAATAAATCCCTCTGCACTTCTTCCCTTACGATATACCCCGGAGTCCTTCAATCTACAGTCGCGGTCACTGAATCGTTTCGTCGACGCGGGGAGCTAGGAGTAAGAGGGACGGTATTCCCTAGCGGTAAGTAACGCCACCGGGCGCCGTCCTAATTAACTATAGCAATCATCTGATCCACAACTGCGTCGTATCGATAATGTCAATGCTTTCCTTGACTAATTGTGTCTCAAAACGTAAAACTATTGGCCTGTTTCACAAATGCATATACAGGGTGTCCCAGAATTGCCGTACAATCTCTCGTAGGCAGGTAGAAGGAATAAAACTGAGTTGAAAAGTCCTGAACCATTTTTTTCTATTATTTATAATAAAAGAGTAATTATTGAGTAAATCAGGCCAATCAGCGCAGACCTTTAGC
>NW_018021871.1:12097-16650 GCF_002006095.1 Pseudomyrmex gracilis
AGTATATGCTGTTATATTAGCTCCTCCCATATGTTGCTATGGGTAACACCGTTAGCGCGCGAAGCGCGGCAGGCAGTCTTACGCGCGTAAGACAGCCCGATGCATGCTTATTCGCGGATCTTTGTTAATTAAAATCTCAGTAATTATTGCGAATCTAGCAAAATGGTATAGGACTTTTCACCTCAGTTTTATTCCTTCTACCTGCCTAAGAGAGATGTTAAACCAATTCTGGGACACCCTGTATATACACACACACACTTTTGAATTACAATATTAATTTTTATACTGTGAAGACGTAAGGATTCAATTTATTACACACACACACACACACACACACACACACACATACATATATATATATATATATACACACATATATATATATATATATATGCATTTGTGAAACAGGCCAATAGTTTTACGTTTTGAGACACAAATAGTCAAGGAAAGCATTGACATTATCGATACGACGCAGTTGTGGATCAGATGATTGCTACAGTTAATTAGGACGGCGCCCGGTGGCGCTACTTACCGCTAAGGAATACCGTCCCTCTTACCCCTAGCTCCCCGCGTCGACGAAACGATTCAGTGACCGCGACTGTACAAGTACGGAACACCATCGTGCGCTGTGAGGAGAAGTAGTTCTTTTCCGACCACCTCCTACTAGTACGCACTAGCGGACCGAGATTTAATCTATATATCGGCACGGTTACCGATGATACCGCGCGGTACCATACTGACGCGGTTACCAATAATACCGACAGTCATATGTTACCATAATATTGTTGCGAGATGCGGCACGTGTCGTCCACGCGTATATGAAGATTTTCAACGATCGATCGCTTGGGCGCTTTTGTTCAGGTAGCAACGGAGTTTGTTGACAGCGAGGTTCAAGAGAGTGAGCCGCCGGATTCGGAATCGTCGACAGGCTGGATCATCGGCTCGAGATTTCTTTACGTTTTCCGTGGCTTTTTGTAACGCGTTCTCTAATAAAACTCTAGTGTGTTATACGCGGTGTTCTCTTTTCTTTCCGCGAAGCGCAGTAACTCGGCGGTGACGCGATTAAACGCTGCCGTGAGCGCAACAATATTATCACGAACATTAAAAAACTTAACTCTGTATTGAAACTGACTTCAGTAATTTATATCAAATATTTATTTATTTAATTATTAATTTTCACGTAATATGAGAAACTTGCTTACGTGTAAAAAAGTAAAATATATTTAAGTAAAAGAATAAAAAACCATAAGGATAGATAAATGTCATAATAAACCAATTATTAAAATATTAAGAGTAAAAAATAAAACACTATAATAGAACACTATAATAGATGTATATTTAGCGTTAAATTGTTTTTTAAATATCAAAAATAAAAACTAGTAAGGTAATATTATAATAAATATGTTTATATAAAAAGTATTGGGAGTACAAATTAGTTCGGTCCGTTTTTTTGTGTTCAAAAATGCATTTATTTCAAAACAAAATGAATAAACAGATTAATTAAAGTATTGTCCATCTCTGGCTACTACTTTTTCCCATCTCTCAGCAATTTTCGAATTCCATCTCGAAAAAATGACTCATCTTTGGAGGCGATCCAAGTTTGGAGCCAATTTTCGATTTCTGCGAAAGAAGTAAACCGGTGACCTGCCAAATCGTGCTTTATCCTTCGAAACAACCAGTAATCAGAAGGAGCAATGTCCGGAGAATACGGTGGATGAGGTAAAACATCCCATTTCCAAATATATTTTTACAACTTTCGCGACATGAGGCCGAGGGTTGTCATAAAGAAGAATAACTTTATCATGTCTTTGCTCGTATTCCGGCCGTTTTTCTCGCAATGCACGGCTCAAACGAACCAATTGTAGCCGATACAGATCGCCTGTAATGGAATCGCCAGGTTTCAGCAGCTCTTAGTAAACAATACCCTTTTGGTCCCACCAGATACAGAACATGATCTTCGAACCATGAATGTTCGGCTTTGGTGTTGATGTTGAGGTCGATGGCAACGATTGACCGGGCAACGTAGTATTTTTTCTTCTTGGGGTTGTCGTAGACTATCCACTTCTCATCTTCAGTCATAATCCGATGCAAAAAACCTTTTTTTTGTAGCCTTCGAATCAGCAACTCGCAAGTGAAAAATTGCCTTTCAACGTCTCTCGGTTTCAGTTCATAAGGCACCCAATTTCCTTGTTTTTGAATCATTCCCATGGCTCTCAATCGAAAGGGCTTGTTGAGTTACTCTCAATGATTCTGCAAGCTCCTCTTGCGTTTGACTCTGATCTTCTTCGAGTAATGCCTCCAAGTCTTTGTCTTCGAATTTTTTTGGCTGTCCAGAGCAAGACTTCAACGCTGAAATCTCCATCCTTAAAACGTCGAAACCATTCCCTACATGATTTATCAGTTGGAGCAGTGTCACCATAAACTTCGACAAGCATTCGGTGGGCTTCAGCTGCACTTTTCTTCCGAGTAAAGCAGAAAATTAAAACCTCCCGCAAATGCTGCTTGGTTAACACAAAATTCGACATTTCAAACACAGTAAAAATCAAAGTTTTGTATGAAACTCAAAGCGATATAAACTGAATATTATTAGCAGATCTCTAACCTCTCTGAAACCGCCAAAATCAGCTGTCACTATAAACCATTCACAACAGCCGGAGCCATCTTTTAGAAACGAACCGAACTAATTTGTACTCTCAATATAAAAAATAAATCTCGCGTAACTGCTTCAAAATTATATAAAATAATTTTCTGTGTCATCCTTCTTATTTTTTTATATACACACATTATTTGTTATTATCATTATTTTGTTAAATTTTTAAATACATATACAACTATATATATATATATATATATATATATATATGTTTTCAGCTCGTTGAATATTTAAATAAAAAGAAATAAGAACCCGGTAAAAAATTTTCCATGTATAAAATTGTATGGACATATTCGGTATATAAATTTGCATAATTAGATATAATAATTTTAATGTGTGTATAAGTATATATATATGAAAAATTTTTTACCGGGGAAATAGCAATAACAAGCTAACACCAGATGTTCAAATTCTTTTATAATTCGAAGATTTAAAAAAATTTTTAACAAACGTTTCAATCCACTATGGGATCTTCTTCAGTGTTTTAATAAAAACTTACAAAAAAATCATGATCTATTCAAGATCATGAAGAATATGGATAAGAAAAGATATGCTACATAGATATTCAGTATGAGAAAAAGAGAGGCGGAAATGGCAGTCACATAACCGTCAGTATTTATATTTTTTGGTGTAAATTATACACATGAACTTTTAAATTGAAAGTTTAATTCAAAATTTGTAAGTTCATATAAGATGCTGAATTTGCATCACATATATGAGAAATGCCTATAGAGTCCGATCATCGCTTTCCGCGCTCTCATTGGCTTACATTTATTAATTCACATCTCAATAAATATCGCGAATTTTGCAAAATGGTAAATAACTTTTCTGTTTAGAATGACCTGATCTACCTACACACGTCGGCTTTATAGTTCGTTGTCAGACACCTTTTTTACTTTGTTAACATAGAAAGCTTACATAGAAAGTGTCTGAAAAATTTTGATCAAGTCAAAGTGTAAAGGTAGATTAAATCTGAATTGAAAAGTCATTTTGCAAAATTCACAATATTTATTGAGTTATTAATTAATACATGTGACTCAATAAGCGCGTGATCCGGGCTCTGTATGATTTTCAGTTGTGAAAATCAGCTGATTGCAAGAAATTGTGTCATACGCCGCTCGCTTGTTTGCTTCGCCTCTTGCTTAAATAATTGCACGAAATAAACTATTTTTCTTTACAATTAAACATCATACACGCCTATAGAAGTCTAAATTAATTTTAATAATTAATTACTCAATAAATATTACGAATTTTGCAAAATGACAAATGACTTTTCCTTAGATTGACTCAGTCCTTCACACTTGGGCTTGGTCGAAATTTTTCAGATATTCTGTATAATCTCGTAAGAAAGAAATTCAATTATGCGTTGAGTTTACCAGCGAGGATGCATGAGCTAGTTACAAATCTAGTTACGGTTTTAGTTGCGGTCATGGAATTAATATAAACGCGAGCGCGGAAGGACCCGATAAATTGTATCGTAGTCCAATAAACTTTAATTGCAAGCCGATTAAAATACGGGTTTGGTTTTTTATCGACGATAATTACTAACCCGACAGTAACTTGTGGCATTTACTCGGCGAACATATCGTAGTGGTGGTTAGGTCAGGAATGGAATACATTTCCATTCCGCGATAAACAGACAGACGGAAGCGTTTTCACGCGGATACGGATGTCTCTCATCTATGTTATAAACGATCTCTCTGACAAATCGCGATAAAAGTTACCTCGGTGTCTCCGATAAAACTCGTTGAATTGTTACCAAATTGCGGATTAAATACCGGATGAATCGAGTGCTTGTATTTGTTACATCGTGCTTTTGTATGTACAGGGTCCGCCACTTAAATCCGGACAAATTTGAATTTGACATTCCCATCATATTAGAATGCAGCAGTAGGTGCCA
>NW_018021871.1:18290-24922 GCF_002006095.1 Pseudomyrmex gracilis
CTAGAATAGAAAAGTACTAGAAATTCAAAAATTTCTTTATCCTGTAAGGGCCATTACACATAAAATTACTTAAGACCGTAAGACCATAAGAAAATTGACCAATCACAAATTTACGTTTAAAAGTGATGGAGATATGGAATATATTCTGATTGATCAATTTCCTTACGGCTACGTCTTACGTTCTTACGTAATTTTATGTGTGATGGCCTTAATATCGATCCTAACTCTAACTGTAACTTTAGTTAAAATAATAAATAGGAAATGTGATGGATTTCTCTAATAAGAGAGAGAGAAACATTCATGTAAGTAATCACTATTAATTATTAAAAAAGATTGTTGAAAACACTTGCTAATAATATTTTTTGTAATAATATTATTTTGAATAAAATATATATTATAGTTTATTTATTAATAAAAAATTTATTGCATTTACAGTGTTCTACGAGCAAATCGTCAGCGGAATTCTCTTTTAAAAGAAAAAGATCAACATTATTATCCAAATATGAACAATTATTCCGGTCAAGCAAAGAAGAAATTGATATTGCTTTAGGTGAATTTTTCTTTGGATGCAACATACCATTCAATGTTGTAGAATCTTCACGATTCAAAAGATTTTTACAGTTGCTGAATCCAAATTATAATCCACCAACAAGAAAACGCCTTTCTGAAATGATTCTAGATAAAGTACACCAGAATTTAGTGAATGAAAGAATTGAGATTCAAGGTTCTGAAAGAGTACTTTTAATTGACGGATGGAAGAATTCAGCAGCTAACACAAAAAATGTTGTATGTATCATTCATAATGTCAATGAAAAGAGCATATTTCTTAAATCCTGGGACTTAACTCAATTAAGAGAAACGAGTCAGCAGTTGAAAGATATCGTTGAAGAAGCTGTACTATTAGCAAAAGAACAATTCAAAATATCCATATAATTAGTTAGGGGGGTATCCGGGGTCTCTCATATGTGAGATGCAAATCTAGCATCCCGTATGATTTTAAGAATTGAGATTTCAATTCAAAGAACTCACTTGTAAAATTTACAAGTAAATTCGTTACATGTGTATACATATATATATATATACATGTATAAGTTCTCACTCAACACTTTGAGAACGGCTCGTAAGGCCTTATATTCATTCATTGGTGTAAATAATGTATTACGAGAATTTAAAATGGCAGGCCCAGAAAGAGAATTAAAAAATCGTGGAGGATCTAAAATTATGTTGCCATGTCAAACAAGGTGGTGTAGCTATCGTGATGCTTTCAGATGTTGTTTAAAAAATTTACACTTAATGCAAGCTCTAGTAGATAGGTCGAAGTCGTTTCTGTGGGCAGAGGAGGGGCCGGAACAGCAAAAAAGCCCCAAAATCCCCCCCCCCTCTTCCAGTGAAGAGGGAGACATCCCAGGGGGAAAAAAGGAAAAAAGGGAGAGGACGTCCTCCTACCACCGGAGAGTACGTGGGCCTCGCAGAGGCCAAACGAAGGTTAAATGAGGAGGAGGAGAGGGAGTTGGAGCTGCGCGCCGAACGCGAGCTCGCGGAGGACTTTGAGTCCACAAGGGCGGCCACCCGGTCGCTGGGCCCCGTGTCCCTCCCTCCCTCTCAGCCCGAACCGGCTTTACTCCGGGGCTCGCTACCAACCCCGGAATTAATCACGCGGGACATGCCGACGTCCCAGATTGTCCAACAATCGGGCAAACTGGCGGCGTCGGTAATCAGGATGGCCGCGACCTCCAAAAGGCTGAAAGGTACTTATATCAAGTATCTCAAGGAGGCCGCGGTCAACATGGAGGAGGCCGTCCGCGTCCTATCCAGCCGGATGGACACCGAGGGTGAGGTTCAGCGGCTGGAGGGGTTGAACCGTCGTCTAGACGGCGAGGTGGCTGAGCTGCGAGGCACGGTCTCCACCCTAAGGACCGACAGAGACGCTGTCCAGGCTAAACTGGACAGCGTCTCTAAGGAAAACCTCGTCTTGAAGCGCGAAGTGGACGCGCTTTATGACGAGCTGAAGGATCTGCAGCGGGAGCTCACAGCGATAGGCTTCGCTAAGCTCAAGGCTTCCGTCGCACCTCCCGAGGAAGACGTTCCCCCTCCACTTCCGCAGCGGGAAGCCAGACCACGACGAGCGAAAGACCGGCCGCGGCCCTCCCGTGGTTCGAGTCCATCGCGGGAGATGGACATCTCTCCCCCCCCCCCCGAGCACGGAGAGGGAAAGAAGGAAGGAGGCGACAGTCCCCCCGCCGGATACTCGTATCCAGCGGGACGAAGTGGAGCACCCTGCGGTGAAGCCGGTAAAGCTCAAGGACATTGAGTCCTTGCTCAAGGCCCACCGCAGGGAAACGGACAGGCAGATGGCCGAAAAGCTATCTATCTTCTACGAGCAAGTCGTCCATTGCCTGTCCGTCCGTCCTCCCCTGCGGAGTCAACCGCAGGGAAGGACGGAGGTAGGTGCCACGGCAGAGGCGGGGTGCAGCGTTTTGGCTGCAACCAGTGCAGCAAACTCGCCTGCACCTCCGTCCTCTGCCCCAGCAACTTCCTCAGACCCCAGTACGGGTCTGCGGAAGAAGAAAAAGAAGAGGAAGAACAAGAAGAGAGGCGGCGGCGGATCCGGGCCGGGAGATAAGGAAGCGGCCAAAGCCGCATCCCAGGCTTCCAAACCCGCGCTGCCCGCTCCCCTGCCGTCATCCCAACCTTCCGCTCCCTCCACCTCTAAGGACACCTGGTCCCAGGTGGTGGGGCGGAAGAAAGGGAAGCAGAAGCCGGCCCCCCAAACCCCCGCCTCGGCCAAGCCCGGTGGCACCAAAGGGGGAAAAGGACCGACCAAACCGGGAACGGGTGCAGCCAAAGCCACCCCCCCCCCCAAGCTGAAGCTGGGGAGACCACCCCGCTCCGCGGCGATGGTGCTCTCAGCCCCGGAGGGGGCAGCGGACAGCTTCTTGACGGAGGTCCTGAAATACGTCCGAGAGAGGATGTCTCTCGAGCCCCTCGGTATTCAAGGCCTCCGCCCAAGGCGAGCACTCACCGGGGCCATAATCCTAGAGGTCCCTGGTGAGAATAGCGACACCAAGGCGGAGGCGTTGTACAACGCGATGCTTCCCTTGGTGTCTGAGAAGGGGGGACGACTCGCGAGACCAACGAAGACCGTTGAAGTACGTGTCCGAGGTCTCGACAAGTCGATCTCCCCCGAGGAGATCAAAGAAGCTGTGGCGTCCGCCGGGGGCTGCCGGTCGACCGAGGTTGAGGTCGGCCAACCTCGTGCCTTCCCCGGTGGGCTGTCCACAGCATGGGTGCAGTGCCCACTGACCGCGGCCCGAAAGGTTGTCGAGGCCGGGACGCTCAGGGTCGGCTGGGTACGCGCACCCATAAAGATACTGGAGAGGCGGCCCCTCCAGTGCCACAGGTGTTTCCGGCGCGGGCACGTGATGGCCGCGTGCACTTTTACCGCGCCGGAAGAAGACAGAAGGGGCCGCTGGTTCAATTGTGGCGACCGGGGACATAGGGTGTCAACGTGCACGTCGGCACCCAAGTGTCCCTTATGCGCGGATCTTGGGCGTCCCGCAAATCACCGCCTGGGAGACAGAGCGTGCGCTCCTGCCCCCGGCAAGTGTAAACGGGCGCCCAAAACCACACAGAGGAGTGGCGTCGAGCCCACTCCTCAGGTAGAAACACCGGCCGTTGTACCAACAACTGCAGCGTCCTCCAGTGAGGGGATTGCACCTCCCTCCCCTCCTGAGAGCAGGGCCTTGGAGGAGGATGTAATGGACACCACATAATGTCTTTACTCTTCCAGGGCAATCTAAATCACGCCCGCGAGGCTCAGGACCTCCTGGTGCACAGCCTCCCAGAGCTAGGTGGATGCCTGGCGGTAGCGGCCGAGCCTTACTCCGTCCCAGACCACCCGTCGTGGCTGGGGTCGAGGGACGGCTCGGTCGCATTATACTTTAGGTGGGGACATGCGTCCACTTTCTTCTCCCCCCTCGAAAGGGGAGAGGGGTTTGTAGCGTGCGAATGGGGGGAACTGGCGATCGTGGGGTGTTACTTCTCCCCCACGAGGCCCTTCCACGAATTCGAGAAGTTCTTGAACGGGCTGGAGCGAGTGATACGCCGCCTCCAGCCCCGTCTTCTACTGGTCCTGGGGGACTTTAACGCCAAGTCGGTGACTTGGGGCTCCCCCAGGACCGATGTACGTGGAAGGGCCCTCGAAGAATCTATGGCGGCCTGCGGCTTTGTCACAGTCAATGAGGGCACGCAACACACGTGCGTGAGGCGCAACGGGAGATCCATAGTCGACGTGACTTTTGCTTCCCCGTCCGCCGTTGCACGTGTGTTCGAGTGGAAGGTCAGGGACGATCTGGAGACCCTCTCCGATCATCGTTACATTACGATGAGGGTCTCCGAGCTCCCTGGCCCCCCTCGGGGTCGCCACGGGGAGAGACGACACCCCCGCTCCCAAGGGTGGGTCCTTGGAAAGCTGGACCCGAGTATCCTGTCCGCCGCTGCTCAGGCCGCGGCCTGGCCAAGTCCATCGGCCGGGCCGCGCGACCTCCGAGCGGAGCTCCGGTGGTTCCGCGAGACGTTGGTCATGATCTGCGACGCGGCCATGCCACGTTCTCGCGGGCCACCGAGTCGGAGATCCGTGTACTGGTGGTCGGAGGAAATAGCCGATCTCCGGGAAGCGAGCATTCGAGCCCACCACCGGTACACACATGCCCGTCGCCGACTCCATCGTGGCGACGAGGCAATCCGAGTAGCGGAGGCGGCTTACGAGGGCTATCGCATCGCGCGTAAAGCCCTCAGAGTCGCCATTAGAAAGGCAAAGTCTGGAGCGTGGCAGGAGCTCCTCGAGGCGATCGACGCGGATCCATGGGGCCGCCCATACCGCTTGGTAATGGGCAAGTTACGCCCCTGGACCCCGCCGGTCACGGAGAGCCTGGACCCTCAGCTGTTGGAGAGGGTGGTCTCGACCCTCTTCCCCGGTGGGAGAGGCACTTGGCCTTCCCAGCAGCCGGAGTTGGACCACCCGGTTGAGTGGTCCAACGAACTGGGGGTCACAGAAGAGGAGTTCCGCCGGGCCGTCCGTCGGATGACGCGGAAGAATACCGCTCCCGGTCCCGACGGAGTGCCCGGCAAGGTATTGGGCTTTGCCTTCGGACAGGGTCCCTTGGGAGAGCGCCTCAGGCAGATTCTATCAGACTGCCTGAGGACCAGCTGGTTCCCCCCAGATTAGAAGCAAGCTAAACTGGTTTTGCTCCGCAAAGGAGGAAGGCCTGCGGACTCGCCATCCGCGTACCGGCCGATTTGTTTACTCGACGAGGCGGGCAAGCTCCTGGAACGCATTGTTGCCAACCGCCTCGTCGAATACCTGTCACGAGAGGGTCCCGACCTGGCCGACTGTCAGTACGGATTCCGTGGGGGACGCTCAACGGTGGACGCCGTGTTCCACCTTAAGTCCCTCACGGAAGCGTCGACCAGGCAGGGGAGGAGGGCGTTGGCAGTATCTCTCGATATCTCTAACGCCTTCAATTCCCTCCCCTGGGACAGTATAGGGTGGGCTCTGGAACATCACAGAGTCCCACCCTATCTGAGTAGGCTCCTCGGAGACTACTTCCGTGGCAGGGAGATTAGGTATACCGGCCGGTACGGATCACTGCAGCGAAGGAGGATGTACCGCGGGGTTCCACAGGGATCAGTTCTCGGCCCGCTGCTGTGGAACCTCGGGTACAACGCGGTGATCCAGGCCGCGCTCCCCAGAGGACTATCAGTCATCTGCTACGCAGATGACACTTTGATAGTCGCCTCTGGGGACGATTGGAGCAAAACCAGGTTGCTTGCAGAGGTTGGGACAAATTGCGTCGTTGACCGCATCGAGAGACTGGGCCTTAAAGTGGCCGTCCAGAAAACGGAAGCTATGTGGTTTTTCAACCACTTCCGTGGACGGCCCCCAGCGCTCAGTCTCTCCGTAGGTGAGGCACGGGTCGAGGTAGGTACAACTATTAAGTACCTTGGTCTTCACCTCGACCCGAAGTGGCGCTTCGACGAGCACTTTGCTCGCCTGGCCCCCCGGGTCCGGAAGGTCGCCAACGCCCTGGCGCGTATTCAACCGAACTTTGGGGGACCGAAGCATAAAGCTCGCCGTCTTTACGCCAACGTGGTCCACTCGGTGGCCCTCTATGGGGCACCGTTGTGGGCGGAAGCCGCTGCGAGTGCAGGAGCGCGAAGTAAGTTTGCACTGCTCCGCGCCTCCCAACGAGTAGCAGCCCTTCGCGTAATATGCGGCTTCCGTACGGTGGCGAGAGAGACGGCGGGCGTACTGGCGGGGATGCCTCCCCTTGCCCTCCTTGCTGGCATGTACTCGGCGAGATATTCTCGCCGAGTCGAGCTTCAGCGGGAGGGGCTTACAGGGGATGCTCTGCAGCAGGCCCTCGCCAGGTCGTAGCGCCAAGCCCGGCGACAACTGTTCCTTGGTTGGGAGCAGCTCCTGAGCGAGCCCGACGTGGACGCTCAGGAAGTCGTCCGGGTCGTCCGACCCCACTTACGAGTGTGGTTGGACAACGGGGTCGGACGCCTCACTTACCGTGTGACGCAGGTGCTTACCGGGCATGGCTGCTTCGGTGAGTACCTGTGTCGCATCG
>NW_018021871.1:25582-26805 GCF_002006095.1 Pseudomyrmex gracilis
TTTTTTATTCAGTAGCCGCCGCGGGGCCGTGACGAGCCGAGGTGGGGTCCTCGGCTCGTCCTGCACACGGCCCAAGAGACGGGGTGTCATCACGGTGTGTGTCCCGTGGTGACATCAAGTTAAAGGTTGGAGCGACCAACGCTTGGGGAGGAGACATGAACGAGAACCTGTTCTCAATCAATCATTCTCCTCCTCACGGAAGCTAACAGCTCCAGGAGAGAATCCGCGTGCATCCTTACAATGGAATCCCGGGTCCCTTCCTACTAAGAGCGAGGAAGACACACCGTAGGAGTTTTAGCGGGTACACCTCCTCCACTTGCGAGTGGAGAGGGGGATTCCCGCATAACCCTGGCCCTTCCCCCAGGGTCTGGGTATCCATAAAGGATTCCTCCCACGTAAAAAAAAAAAAAAAAGCTCTAGTAGATGAACAAAAAGTAACATTTACTGAAAATATGCAGGTGCTAAAAGAAATTTCATTTGAAGTCCAATTACAAAACTACATTATATTATTTGATCCCATATGTGAACTCATAAACCTGTGCCAAAGATCTGACTCAAGCATAGCAGATGCCTGTGAAAAATGGCTAAAACTAAATATTCCAATAGATGATGATTCTNTTATGATAACTGTCCAAGCTCGCCAGAAAAAAGTTTTAACCCCAATTGTTCTTGCTGCAAACNTTCTGCATCCACAGTACCGGGGTAAACAATTTCAAGAAAATNAAAAAGCAATGGCTTTAGATTTTTTGAAAAAACAATTAGATGTTGAAGATCATTCAGACTTGGATAATTATTTGAATAATATAGGTATCTTTCAGACTTTGCAGAAAAAAGAGATAAAGTCAGCACAGACGTTCTGGGGTATCGTAGAAGTGATACATCCTTCTCTATCATCACTTGCACGANAATTGTTAAAAATACCTGCATCTTCAGCTCAAATAGAACGTCTTTTCTCTAATTGGTCTTTCGTACATTCCGACTTGCGAAATCGCTTAACTGTTGAAAGATCCGAGAAATTAGTGGATGTATATTATTCTTTAAAAATGAATGAACACTTCGAAAACTATTAAATGTTTGACAAATCAAAATTTATTTTCTTTTCTTATACAAAATATATGTATTTCTTTTATAAAATGTAAATCTTGTACAAAATATATTATTTTATACTTCAAACTTTGTATTTTTATAAAATGTATTTTTTATGATTATTATTTTATAATGCA
>NW_018021871.1:28465-32640 GCF_002006095.1 Pseudomyrmex gracilis
GTTTAATGTTTCTAAAGTCAACCAATCTTCAACAATATCTGCAAATGTTGTACATGAATTTTCACATTTCTCTATAATTGAACGTATTGATCCATACAAGTCCAAAGAATCGTGTAATTCTTGCTCGAATGTTTCGTCGAAAAGTATACTGACAACAGTTCTTTTCAATTTATATATATTTTCGCCGACAATTTGTCTCATAGCTGCTAAATTTTTTTACAAGATGCATACATATTATGCAAATTATCACAAGAGATAGTATTCGATAATATAATTGTTGCTCCATCACGTTTCAATAAATCTTCTTTCAAATCTAAGAATTCAACAAGCAGATAACGAACCTTATCTACAAAATCTTCATTTAATAATACTTTTTCTAATGATAATGCAAAGAATAAGTTGCGATTTAAAAACCACAAATTATTTTGTTCACTANTTTTTAGTGTATGATAATCTTGATCTGTGATTACAGAATAAATCATAATAGAGTATTTAGTTTTAATTATATGTAGTGCTTCATTAATTATTTTTTCTAAATTGCACAAAATATCCCATGACTTTAAATAGAAGGTCTTTCCTTGGATTGGAACTTTAACAAAAGTTACAATTTGCTTGCAGTTTTGAAATGATGTTTCTTTAACCATCAAAATTCCATCACAATTGACTAATGTTGAATCATCCATTATTAATTGCTTGTGCAAGTTGTGAAGAAGAGAAGTCGATAGCATTTCTTTTGTCGGCGGTTTGTATGCTGGTCTTAGTATTTTCATTAAGTTTAAAAAATGATTAGATTCAACCGTTTCAAATGGGACATTGCATCCGCAAAAAAATTTCATTAATGCCTCGTTAATCTTGATGTGATCTTTATCAGAAACATTATCAAAAAATGGCTGTATCTTCAAGTTTTGTGTCCTTAATGTTTGACCTTTTGTTATCTTTGTAGTATTCTTTTTTTGTTGATTTAGTTGTGATGTAGATAATGACTCTTCATCTTTTTCTTGTTGTTCCAATTGATGCGCAGATAATGATATTTCATTCTCTGGAAATGCCTTGATTGACTTTGACTTAAGATTGATATTATCAGTGAATGGTTCTGTGTTTGATTCTGAATCAGAATCAAATCAAATTTCTGATAAGCTGCTGTCCGAATTTTCCTGACAATTTTTTCTAAGTATATAAATACAGTGTATAAAATTATTTTGTTTTTTTAAATTACTTTGATCAAAAATTTTTTTAGATACAATTTTATCAACTTTTAATATAATTTGACTGGCTTACCTGTGCATCTGTAACCTCACTTTTAAAATATTTTTTAAACAGTTTTTACATACAGTGCAATAAGCAACTGTTTTCCCTTCTTTTTGTACGGGAATAAAATTTCCAGCTTGCCAGAAATCATGACGAGGCCTGCCTGCGAAACTTCGTTTCATTTTAAAACAAACCGCACAACTCTTTTGTTACGCGTTACGTTACGTTAAATATTGCAAACTTAGATTTGTACATAACTTTAAACTTTATTCAACGCATAAACAAAATTAACGTAACACTTTTATGCTATACTAATTAAGTTAATTTTGCTTGTGCATTGAATAAAATTCAAGCTTATGTACAAATCGACGTCTACAGCCAACACTTAACGTAACGCGTTACGAAACAGTTAAGTTAGTACAGCATCGCTTTTAAAGTTAGTGCCCATGATATTAAAAATCGGTTTAAAAAACGTAGTCAATAAAATTGCTGCTTTCCGCTTAAAAACTGCAAGTTGATTGGCTATATATTTTTCGAACCAAAATCTCGGACCGATTTCTAGCAACATGGATCATGGATGTTGGACTTAAAAATTTACTATACACATAATGTAGAGATGGCGCCACACGAAGTATGATATTTATAAAACTAAGCGATGTATTATACTGTACAATACCAAGTATAATACAATGTAAAATACCTCACGTATAATACGTGTCCAACCCTGCTCTGCACTCAGGCCGCGATACCACTGAGCTGGTGTGACAAGCTTTAAAAGAAGACTGGGATTAAAGTGTAGCATGCCGGACAAAAGTACTGTACTGCGCATGTGTCTGCGCGGACGCAAGCGCTATTTGTACTGAGAGAATGCTAGATATTGCGGCATACATATATCACGCACGTTAATTTATATATCCTAAATTAGTAGGATGTACAAAACAGTTAGCTGAATAAAGAATGCGAGAACTTCATGCTAATTTGCTGTACTTTATCTTTTACAATCATTCTGCACATATATGTATCGCAAATTAACCGCTAAATCTTTTATAAACTTTATAGTAATAATTTTACGTATCCTTAAAATATGGTTGTCCTACTTTTCACGTTGACGAATCAACTAAACCATAGTTTTGTTAATAATAATAATAAAAAGCTGAAATCACAACACAAATGAACTTTTCACGTGTATAAGATAACTCCGAAATTTGAATCGCGCCAGGTTTTATGTTGCAGATTAGATTAGAAAAAATAGAAAAAATGGGAGGATAATTTGCGTGTAACCATTATACCTTACGTGCCTTTATGATACTAATGTAACAAAATGGTTACACGCAAATTACCCCAACTCCTTTTATTTTTTCTAATCTATGCAACATAAAACGGCGCGGCTAAAAGTTCGGAGTTATTCTATATACGTGAAAAGTGTATTGGACGTGCGTATATATTTGTAATGAGTTTATAACAAGGTTGGGTAAGTTAAGTTTTTTTTTAACTAAGTTAAGTTAAAGTTAAAGACCTTGAAAATGTAATTTAGTTAAGATACAAGTTAACCCAGAATAAAATTAATTAATTAAAAGTTAAGTTAATAAAAAAAAGTAATTAAAAAGTTAAAAGTTAAATTTTTCTTTTCATGAGTTCAGTGTTTTAGTCTTACAAATAACAAATATAATAAAACTAATAAATATACACTTAATTTAGAAATATACTTTATACATATTAAATAATTAATTTAGAAATATACTTTTTGTATATTTTAGAAATCGTATATATTTTAGAAAGTATAGAAACATACATTGTTTTGATACATTGGTTTGTTTATAAATAACTAGATATATTTATAGATATATTTTTACAGATATATATTTTTTGTCGACAGATATATATTTATCATTTTACAAAAAGTTATTAAATTTGAGTAATAAAGCCATTTTGAAATGTTTATCTGACATTCCTCGAAGATTATCAAAACCGAGTCCTCCTGCACTGAACAGTCGTTCATCGTAAACTGAAGATGATATTGATGCATTATATTTTATAAAAGTACGTTTGAGTGCTTTAGGAAAATCATTTTCGTCATAAATATAACGGTTGACAAGTAAATGTGATAATATAATCTGTTGTAATCATAGTTTTGTTTTGGTTCTGATATCTAGCGTCTTATTATGAAGTATTTAAAAAATCATCGGATTTTGATAAGATCTGTTCTTTGAATGTACTTGAATGAACTTCTGCATGATTGTTGATGTTAAACTCCCGAACACTTGATTTTAAAAGTGTAGAAAACCTCTTTTTTCTTCATTTTCATCCTACATCCAGAGCAATTTAAAATTTAGAACACGTTCCGTTTCATGCATATGCGCGCATGATCTATAGTAACGTGTACTATAAATCTTATATAGCGTGGCTAACTTCAAGAGATTTAAATAAAAAGTTAATAGTTGCCGATAAAATATAACTAAATTAAGTTAAAAATTAAGAGGGCAAAAATGTAACTAAGTTAAGTTAAAATTATTGAACTTTGTAACATTTAACTTAACTTTTATCTTTTTAACTAGACACTACCCAACCCTGATTTGTAATGATTTGAATGCATCGTGCCGATTGTGCCCCGGCATCTTTTTGTGTCGATTTTGCCTCGAGCGTCCAGTTTTACTTTCATAACTAAGAAAAAACATCATCAAAAATGCAAAATTATTAACAAATTCGTGTTCAGAGCACACATATTTCACTTAGAATCATTTACCTGAACAATTGTAGAAGCAAAAACTTTATATAAAAAATAAAATTTTCTTTGTGTCAAAAAAATTACTTTTGACTACACAAAACACATTTGCTGTTGTTAAAATTGCAATGGTGCCAATAATCTAATGTTACGCGGGGGTCACCGCGTATGTGTCGCGGGAGCCGCGTGAACGGCGCGCGATCGG
>NW_018021872.1:0-1560 GCF_002006095.1 Pseudomyrmex gracilis
CTTTATACAAACGCCTTTCAAACGCTGTAGCGTTGCAATTTCTGCTCTATGAATTCTCTACTGATCGTTTCAAAACTTTCAACGAATTTCCGCAAAACGCTCATACAAACGTCAAATAAACGCTTATAAAACTTCTCATTTTCGTCAGGGTTAATAAACTATTTTGTTTCGTCTCACGCTTAACGTAAACACTATGCAAACTTTCAGAAACGCTTTATACAAACGCCTTTCAAACGCTGTAGCGTTGCAATTTCGCTTTATGAACTTTTTACTGAACGTTTCAAACTTTTCTACGAACTTCCATAAAACGCTCATACAAATGTCAAATAAACGTTTATAAAACTTCTCATTTTCGTCAGGGTTGTTCGGCTTCTCGTCGGCCACCTTGCGACTAGAACGTTGTCTTTTGCGCATCCACGCCTCTGCACCTCTGCGTCTTGTCATTGCCTCGTGCAGCGAATATATGATTGTTAAATAATGTGCGACGTTAATGTGAATGATGTGGTTACCCACACAGCACACTTTATCGTAAGAGATATTCTACAGACATTATTATGGGATATTACAATATTCATCCCAGCAAACACAGAATATAACTGCTATATAACATAAAAGTAACAGCGTGATACACGTAATATAACAGCTGTTATACTCTATTAACATCAATGTTATGTAACTTTGTTTTATAAATGTAATATAATTATATATCTATTATATTGCTTGTTATTAGCTGGTAATGACATTATAACTTTCATATAACATTTCTGTAACTATATAACAATTATATTACATTCTACTTACATGTTATATTCATATTATATAACTGCAATATACGATAAGTAGGAAATTACAACTAACATAGATGTTACATGCAACGATCATGTTATATTACTTGTTACATTACTTTTATTACGACAATGTTGCTGTTATATATCTGTGTTTGCTGGGATAAGACATCTAAAAATGATCTCAGATATCTGAGAGATGTCCATAAGTTGTACTAATGTCCGCTTTAGTGATATCTTACGGATAACAGATGATATCCAAAAAATATCCGAGAGAACTCAAGAAATATCGTACGATGTAATCCCACATAGCACGTAATATTGCAATATCACAGTAATATTGTTTTTCCATTGTAATATTACGCTATAATATAGTAGAAATATTATTGTAATGTTCATGTGTGTGTAATATCACAGTAATATTAAAATGTTCGAAATGCATCACAGTAATATTACGGTGATATATGAAAAAAAAATTACTGGCACATTCCCTTACAAAAAAGAACTATTGCCGATTACATATAAATAAAATCAGTAATATAAATATTATTGACAATCACACAAGAATATTATTAGATATTCCAGGAAATACTGAGAAAATTACTGGCAATTACACAGAATGCCAGTAATTATTTCGTACCACTGCCGCAATATCCCAGACGGCACATGATTGACGGCTCATTTGATTGTAGAATGATATCGTTTCTACGTCATTTTCGTGATATCATGTGATATCACATCCCTGAAATATCACACAGATATTCTTCTAAGAATA
>NW_018021872.1:2071-5030 GCF_002006095.1 Pseudomyrmex gracilis
TCTTCAAGACATCTTAAATACATCATTGTGCCGTTTGGGATATTACTGCCAGTAGTTCTTTTTCGTAAGGGTTGTCTTGTAAAAAAAAAATTAATTAGAGATTTCACTCAAATTAATTTTTAGAGACCTGATTCAGTTTACCGATCAACTGATCAACTCGATGAAAGATACAAAACCCCGGAAAAAATCCTGAGGTGATGATAGGATTTGAACTCGAGACTTCTATATTCGTAGTCCCTGCACTCAATCCGCGAGACCACTTGTTCCTTACTGAAATGTAATTCTTTTATCTACTCATTATCAAAATATTCTACACATTTCGTTTATTATATATTTAAGTTGTTAGTTTATTAAAACTATTGCATTGCAATCTACCTACAACAATGGATTGAAAAATAGTTTATTATTATTATTATTAAATATAATTTGAAATATATTATTACAACGTAAACAAATGTTTTCTTAACATATACTGATTATTATAGTCAATTCTTAATAAATATACAGAGTGTCCTAAAACTAGTGTAACATCTCTCGTAAGTAAAAGGAATAAAACTGATCCGATAAATTCTATACCATTTTGCTAGATTTGCAATAGTTACCGAGATCTTAATTAACAAAGATCCGCGAATAAGCATGCATCGGGCTGTCTTACACGCGTAAGACAGCCCGGCGCGGTTCGCGCGCTTACGGTGTTACCTGTAGCAACATATGGGAGGAGCTAATATGACAGCATATACTATAACATATTAAAATGTAATCGTATGAAGCGCGCTGGGCTGTCCTACACGCGTAAAACAGCCCGATGCACGCTTATTCGCGGATGTTTGTTAATTAAGATCTCGGTAACTGTTGCGAGCAAAATGGTACAGGATTTATCGACTCAGTTTTACTTCTTCTACCTGTCTACGAGAGATGTTACACAAATTCTGAGACACCCTGTATACCAAATGTGTGTGACATATAAAAATATGTATATACATTTATGTGTATCACTTTTATATATAATAATAATTATATAGTAAATAATTATATAGTAAAAATGGTATACATACACAAAGTATTTTTTGTTGATATAATACATTTTGAAGACAAATGTATAAAGACGTTCTACGTTTTCAAATGTTTGAATAAGTTTTAGACATTTTTATATATACGCTTATTTTTAAGTATAAAAATATTGAAAATATTTATTTAAAATTATAGTAATAATATAACTAAAGTATTGTACATATATGGAATTTATATTGAGATTGCGTTTACACTCTGAAATATTTTACAAGATATTCTCAAGATAAAATATGTTGTGTTTACAGATGTCCGACAGCACAGATGTGTAAAAGATATCCATCGAATATTATTTGGACATTTTGAAATACCCAGTAGATATCCATGAGATATCTTTGGAATATTTGGAATAAATCTCATAATGTGCAAAAGATATCTTGTTATATTTCTTGGCTTTGCATAAAATATGTCACGATATCTTATTGTAATATTCCGGAAAAATTACTTATTAGAATATCTCTGGAATTGCACTTGAAAATCCGGATCATTTTGGGATATCCACAAGATAAAGTTTGCTGTGTGGATAATGATGATGTTGGGGATGATGGTTATGATGATGCCGGTGAAACGCGATTTTAAAATCATGTAAACAAAGAAACCAAAACAACGGATTTAATTTTATATTTTTAGATCTAATTTTTCTTCCGGAGAATTGATGGCTCTTGGGCGATTTTTTGAGAGCTTTCCGGCGATGTCCGATACGCCTTTTTGTGACAGAGGCGAGCGGATGGTCCTGCAGACGCTGTCACGTCACACTACAAAAACACTTTCTATTATATTTCAAGAGTGGTTTCCTTTTTTTTCTAAAGGACATTGCATATATTTTTCTACTATCTTCCTAACAGCAGCGGAAATAATGAATGAAGAATTTGAAAAGTTCGATAGAAAATTCTTTAGTAAAAAATTAAAAATATCTGATAAATTGAAATTGTGTGTACAAAGATTGGTAATAAGTTTTCAAAAAAAGTTATTGCATGCCTTGTGCATAATAGACCCACACAGAACAAAAACTCCATTAGACTCTATTAGACGTCGACAGCTCTATGCGACATCTAATAGATGTCTAATGGATGTTTGGATGGATGGATCTGTGTGGAGAACTTATATTCGATTAAGATAAGTAAACACAGAAATTATTGCAAATAATGTTATTAAAAAAAGACATCGCAAATTAAGTAATAAAAAACGTGTCAATACTGGACAAGAGGAAAAATAATATACACTTTGGTAAATAAATTTATATGTTTTCCCTATAAGCACACAATATTCTTAGAATATTCTAGAATATTCTATGAATATTAATAGTACGTTTAATATTCCAAAAATGTGCTCAGAATATTACTTGATATGAAATAATATTATGCGCTTATAGAGTTTGCACAATGTAAAAAATTTTACATGATCATATATTAAAACATACGTATAAATAATCACAAACAACACACATATAAAACACAATTTTAATAAATAAATACTTCAAATAAAAGTAGATACGTATTGTTTAAATATGTAATATTTATTTTAATTAATCTTGTTTTTTTCTAGATAATTATATGTAGTAAAAGACAGCGTTTTACTATAATTATATAAACAATACTCACACAGACATCCATTAGACATCTATTAGATGTCGCATGGAGCTGTGGACGTCTAATAGACGTCTAATGGAGTTTTTGTTCTGTGTGGGTATATCATATATACGTAACCCAGCAAACGCACATGTAACTGCTATTTCTTGTTACATAACAAGAAAGTATCAAATAAATATCAGTGATATATAACTTATTTATGTATATGCTATGTAAATTCGCTTCTGCCTAATACATCTCATATCTTATAAAAATAGCATGTAAAAGATACATACACAGTTTGTCCGGAAAGTTCCCGGACT
>NW_018021872.1:12123-15799 GCF_002006095.1 Pseudomyrmex gracilis
GAGATACATATCTTTGATATATCAGAGAAATGCTTTTGTTGCTGACATTCAGCTGTACATGTAACATACATGTACGTTAGTTACTATATAACAGGTATTTACTGTTATGAATCTAAACTATATATGTTACATCGCCGTGTTTGTTGGGAAACATCTCAGACAGCACAAAATATTCAAAGAATATTCTAAAAAGAGGATTTCTATATATTCTAAGACTATTTGAAAAGAATATTCTTATAAAGTTCTAAGAATGTTTTGAATGTTATTAGAATATTCTTTGGTGATTATTTCAGAATATTCTAATGATATTCTAATATATATTCTTATAATATTCTATTTTGTTTTTGACTCAAATGTTATTTATCACAATTCTTATTACATTCTATGAACATTTTTACGGAAAATAAACGCTAAGTGACCAACGCATATATAGAGGGCGCTCCGCAACTTTGGAAACATTGGCAATGACGGCAATAACCGCGCGTAGTTGCGTTCCGTTTTCAGCCCGTGACAAATATACCTAACCTGTTAATTTGTGCTGACAATTGTTAGTCATTGTTTGTCTAGTTCCTAATCAAAGTTATAATCAGTTCAAAAAATTAACTCTTGAAAAGTTTAGTTCCAATATTGAAACTCTTGCTAATTCATTTTGCTATTTAAACAATGGGCACATTATGAAAATAGAAAATATTTTAGAAAAAAAAACTATTTATATATATGGACGAATATTTTTGTGATTTGAATATTTTTAACATATGTATTGCAAAGAATTTGAGTGAATATTGTATACGAAATGTGAAAGATATTAAAAACAAGATGATAGTCTTTATTCAAAAAGAAAGCTTTATATTTTATCCATTTCTTCATTAAAATGTTTATTAAATATAAATTTTACATCTCTACAATCTATAATATTACTTTAATATATTACTTTAAAGGTAAATGAGATAATTTATATTTTAATTATTCAGTGAGTTTGTTTTAATTTGATTTTACTTTAGTTTTTACTTTATTTTTTATTCTAGATATTATGGAAATGAGTTGGAGAGTGGTGCATTTTATGAAAGAAAATACGGTAGAAGCCGTGTCAGCGACCTGGGTCAAGAATAATTATGCATGTTTTTGGCCATCATACAGTGGATTAAAATTAAGGAATATAATACAAAATTGCATCCCACCTGCTCATGATTGGGATCTTCATCAATGCAGGCTAATTGGTGAATTTTAGTAAGCATTGTTTGGAAAAATGTATAATGTATAAAATCTATAAGTTTTTTATGTAACTATAATAATAACTATAAATAACATAAATAACCATAAATAACAAATTGTTATTTTAGTAGATCTGAGTGTTGCAAGAAATAAAGCAGCTCAAGCTGAAGAAACTTCTGATTTAGCATCAGACAATGAAAGATGTGGAAGAAAAACTAAAAGAAAAAGATTTACGTCTGATTCAGATTCAGATTCAAGACCAATTAACACTTTTACCACTTTCTTTCAAAAAAAGAGCATTATAAATTATAAAGAAAATAAAGAAAATGAAGAAAGTGAAGAAAGTGAAGAAAATGATAAAGAAAACAAAATAGCCAATATTCCAATTTTAAAAAAACCCACCAAAGGTAAATGATATATTTAAAATTTTTCATTTATTAATTGACTCTAAGATTTTTATACTTTAAGAAAATTCTATGGCATCAATTTAAAAAAATATGACCAGTATTCAAACTGATTCAGGTTAGTAGCAACTGATAGCATTAAATATTCTCTTTTTTTTGTATAATTCTCATCGGTTTTTTTTCTAGTGTTGCGTACAAAAGAAGACATTCCAAATACAAGAGAAAAATTTTCAAATATTGATAAGTCTCAAACCACTTCAAAAGGTATAGTGTTGCTTTTTGAATATTTTCTATTAATTCTAAAGATGCCTTTTCACGCTGACACTTATTTTAGCGTCAAAATAGATCATGTTATCAGAAGTTGACGCTGGATTGTAATAAATGCATAAAAAGGATTTATCATTAAATTCCCAATATTTTTTTTTTATGCTAGCGTCAAGTCAAAGTCATGTGACTATATATGTGCGACGTTAAAACGAACGTGAATTTGCACATTAATTCTATAACAGATTCACACAGCAGTCACTATCAGTAAAATAACATCATTGTCAAATGTTATTTTATAAAAATAAAAATTACGAATTTTTTATTTATTCTTATTATATATACTTGTTAAGATTTGTTTGTAATTTCTAGATGAAGTCTACAAAAAGCAAGTACTAAGAATGCTATCGATTCTTAATTACAAGATAGATCAAGTAGCGGAAGATTTAAATAATCTTAAGAAAACTAATATTGTAGAAAAAGAAGTTTCTATTCAAGAATCTTTATTTGAAAAATTGGTAAAACTGCAGAAAAGGGGAGCAGTTTCCGATGACTTTGAGCTTAGGATATATTATCAATGTCGTGGCCCCGAGTAAGGTTCCGCAAGTTTTATCCGGCGGTCATTGTTTATAAAAAAGTTATGAACAAAAAAAGTTTCATAAAGAAATTTGTTTTCCCGACATCATGTACATTTTTTTTATGTTGTAAGGATGTAGGCAGGGGGGGGCTGCGCCCCCTCGCAGGGGGGGCGGAACACACTTCTTCCACGCATACACTTTCCATGCTTAGCAAAATTCTACATAAGGTTCGACACGAACTGGCAAGCTATACATGTTGTCAATGAGGAAATCAAACCAAAGACGTATGTTGATATAATATGTCAAGGTTGTACGTAGGTATGTAATGCTCCGATAGGAACAACATGTTTACTCTTTCAATGTACATGATGTCGAAAAATAAGGGATAATTTGTAAAACATTTTTTTATAATAACTTGTAAACAAACAATGACCGCCGGATAAAACCTGCGGAACCTTACTCGGGGCCACGACCCCAAATTTTTCTAATTTGATTATTTCTCAAATAATAATAAGTAAGAATTTTAAACTTTATATAATATAATATATATATAATATATATAATATTTATATAATATTTATTATAATATTATTTGTGCAACAAATTTGTATAAATATAAGTTAAAATTTAAATTATATAAAACAATTTTTTGCAATTTTTTTAGGATCTGTGATGACAATCCACACAAATACAACGGCATCAGATGTTGAAAGTGCTATTAAAATGTGGTTGGTTAAGGCCAAGGAAAGAATGCAAAAACAACAAAAATACTATATTAATGTTTTTTGGTTAAATCTATTCTAACAAGTTTCTATTTTATCTTATTGAACTATACATATTGTATTGTATTGAATTTTTGGTTTTGTTCTTATTTTATGTTCAAATTTTATGATATAATTAAAGTTCGACTTAATCATTCTCAGAACGATTAATGACGTCACATTTACTAAGAAGGTTTCTTTTATGTAACACAGTTCTAGAAACATATATATATTCAAAACACATGCTTTATGTAAAACCAACTTTCTTCTTTTAAGATATGACGTCATTACCCAGACGGCACATGATATAATTTGATTGTAGAATGATATCGTTTCTACGTCATTTTCGTGATATCATGTGATATCACATCCCTGAAATATCACACAGATATTCTTCTAAGAATATTAGTACTGTTTTCTTTCAAGTATATCTCAAAGACATCGCTTAATGTATAGG
>NW_018021872.1:15969-24304 GCF_002006095.1 Pseudomyrmex gracilis
CAAGTTGCAATGTATACATTGCACTGCAATATTTTTATTAAATAATAATTAAAATAAATAATAAACAAAATGTGTACAATAGCTCAAGAATAAGTAGATAAAAACAATTATAATTTAATAAGAAGCAAGTGGTCTCGCGGACTGAGTGCAGGGGCTGCGGATATGGGCTTGCGAAGGTCTCGAGTTCAAATCTCACTAATCACCTTAGGATTTTTCAGGTCCGATTTCTTTCAATGGAGTTCATCGGTTGATCGGCGAGCTGTATCAGGCCTTCAAAAACTAATTCGAGTGAAATCTCGAAATTCCCCTCATTTTTAAAACTTTTGCAAGAGATATCAGTTGCATGTTTTTGATGTGGACATTAGCAGTCTCAGGCATATCCCTGAGATATTATTTGAACATCATTACTCGTTCGAAAATGTCTCAACGAGATATCTTTTGCACATTCAAAGTCTCTGTGAGATATCTTCAAGACATCTTAAATACATCATTGTGCCGTCTGGGTAAATAATGAGAATAACTATAGATGGAGCTACAGATCACACAACACATAAAACTGTTCTATACTCTCAGTACCGACGATAACTAGTATGTAACAACACATTCGTTAACACTCTAAAATTTGTCGTTATTATAAGAAATGTTGTACAGAATTGTAAGTTTCTTAATTTAGTGTGATATATTGTGTTGTATATTCTACTGTTATTTTTCATTATTAACAACAAATTATATTTTGTACACACCAGACAAAACACTGAAGATGATTTGATACAATAAAGTCGAAACGTTTGAACAATAAACATTGGAATTTTATTGCAAAACACTCTGCAACCGGTTCGATAAGCCTGTTACTTAAATTTAAATTTTATTTTTAAATAATGATATAAAATTGTCAAATAAATGTATAATAAAGTTTAACAGATCTCGATCATTCATGTTCAAGAAACGTCCAGAGAACGATAGAATGTCCTTTGAAAAAAATCAACATTTACTATAGATAATAGACAAAGTAGATATCCTCTAGACATCCAGTAGTTATCCAGAGAACATTTATATTTTTTATATTATATAAAAATTTTAAATTAGATTAAATTTTCTATATAATTAAAAGTAATTATGTATGCATAGTAAATTTTCATAAAATACATTTATAATGATATCTTAAAATGTCCTGTAAATGTCCTGAGCCGTCTTGGATATTGTTAGGATCCTAAGGACGTATTGTCCTATATGGGTTTTGTGATGTAATTTTCTCGAAGACTGGGACGTAGTTGTCCGAGGGCTGGACAATGTTTCTTGCTCAAGTGATTTGACAGTAGACTGCTTTTTTTGAAACTTGCTTCTCTGGATTTCTTTCTTAGGCATATCAGACAAAGACGAAATTTTTTGAGATGTACGTTTCACAGGAAATTGTAACTGCTTCTGTGACACCATTAGTGTGGATGTAGTTGGATCAACTTGAGCTTTCTTTGTTAGAAGAGTTGTTGGAAGAAGATCTGAACTCTGCGTACCTTCTTCATAATCAGAACCATGAAATTGTAATACTGGTGATGCCTTTATAGATGGCTTTGAGAGAGAATAATTTTTGTTTCTATCACTCGTGAACAACTGCTTTCTAAAAACTTTTCGCCCTCGTGAAGATTTGACACGATCATCTTCTTTGGCAGAATCCAAATCAGTAGTATTTACGCCTTTCCTTACGCCTTCAACAGCATTTAAGTATAAATCTGGGGCCATATTCAATAGATAAGGTGTATGAAGGATTAAGAAGAAAGATATCTGGGTCCCGATTCTTTAACTCATTTGTAAGAGAAACGTATGCGCAAACTTAAAATTACGAGCGCTTAAATATAGAAAATCTATAGGAAAGTGCTCGTAACTTTGAGTTTGCACATACATTTCTTTTACAAGTGAGTTAAAGAATCAGGCCTCTGTTGGATGGTACATATAACCAGCAAGCCTACCATATTCATGAAGTATTTCACTAAATGGCCATTTATCATAGTCTTTATTAGGGTTCGATTGATCAGAAACAGCTTTCTGGATGAGTCTGACTTTAGGCGCTAAGGCCACTAACATTGCTTTTCATCTAAAATAAGCCAGCACGATGGAGCCATAGCTACTTCTGGCATTCCACTTTCATCTGGAGGAGAGAACTCCAATACAACAAATGCTTTCATGTCTGAAAGAAATAGAGAATGAGCACTTAAAATATCTGCAACTTGAGATCCAACAGATCTACAAGAGTGCTTGAGACACGCGTAACAAGTAAATACTTGCTAAAATCATTTTCCATACCTCTCTACATATATGCAACATTTTTATAGCTATACGATCATTTCCATATGGCAATTACCTTTCCTCCAATATTATTTAATGAAAGAGGAACATTTGTACGGTTCCAATCACCAAATTTTATTCCACCATTCAATTCAATTCCCAACTTCCTTGATTGTATGGGATTTTCAAAAAAGTCATCAATGCCATCGCAAACATCAGCTAACAAATATTTTGCCATCTATTTTTATGATTTTTTGCACTTGTGCTATCCCATTCTCATTTTGGACACAGAAAAATTAATCTTTCGGTCTCTTAGTAAGAGTAAACGTTGAGTTTGAAAGTTTTTTGTACTCATTAGGTCCAGAATAACCTGATGGTGAAAATAATGTGGATGGCGTCTTTTCCAGCTCATAAGAAAGTCAGTTTCTGCCAATCGTCTAACAACTCAGGTAGCAAAATGCGTCTAGAATTTCTGCAAAACTGATGTCTACAATTGAGAATAATTAGTTATTTATTGGTCTAACTGTATCCGTAGAATAGAGCAATTTTAAATCACTTCCATGTAGAAAAAAATATTCTCAATTATTGTCCAATTCTATATCAATGGAATGTAATTGTTGCGACTTAGTGGATAATATGAGAGATAATATTAGATAGTTTTTCCAAAAGGTTCATTTACAATGTTTTTTTATATGGCCTACCTTTCCACATTTATGACACTCAATTTTTTGACTTTGTGTTTTACTATCCTTTCCTGTCTGCTTTGATATTAAGGCATTTTGACCAATTTGACTTGCATCTTTGCTTTCATTTAATCTGTCTTCTTCCGAACGTAAAAGTTCAAAAAGTTTACTTAAATTTTTATCTCCACTGTTAATACAGCCCTAACAAGTTCGGAAATGATATAACTTTGGTGGCAACATATTTAAGATTCTGGACATAATCCAACTTTCTTTAATTTCTTCATCTTCAGCAGTCAGTTTATCAGAATATTGTTGGATTTGCATACAATTTTCAATGACAGACTTACTTTCATCGTACTTGTAACTAAAAAATAATCTTTGCAAACTTTCAATAGTAATATCTGATTTTTTTCTGTACAATGTTTCTAACTTTTTAAGCATCGAACTCGCAGTCGTACAATTACAAATTTTCTTTGCTATATCGCCACTTACATTTAATCCTATTAACGATTGAGCTTCGATGTTCTTCTTCAACCAAACCTTGACTATTGCTTCCGTCTCTACTCCGCGCGGCCTAGCCTCAACACCAGTTGCGACTTGAAATAAATCCTTCGTTTTTAAGATTAGATTCAACTTGAACTTCCATGACTTGTAGTTTACTCTGCCTCGACTATCTTCAGCAAGATTCTCTAATTGAGATTTCACTGTAACCATGTTTCAATTGTTATCTTAATCTCTCATATAATCTGGATTATGCTCATAACCTGTTGCGACTTAGTGGATAATATGAGAGATAATATTAGATAGTTTTTCCAAAAGGTTCATTTATTAACCCTTCTCTGTATATGTATTGTTACGCGAGGGTCACCGCGTATGTGTCGCGGGAGCCGCGTGAACGGCGCGCGCTCGGCGCAATTGTTCGTCGCTGGGCGACGACGGTTGTTTAAAAGAGAGAAGTAACAGAGACGCGAAGCTGTCACGACGCATTCATAAATCCGGTTGGATTCTTTGTACTAATTGCTGTATCTTGAGCCGTAATAAAGTGTTTATTAAGAAGCCACGTTCTCTCATTTCCGCGGGGCGAGTGCGTGTTTCGCGACGTAGTTTTAGCGCGGCCGCGAACGCAACAATTTGGGGGCTCGTCCGGGATCTGAAAGTTCGAGCTAGAGAAAACGACGGAATAACTCTTGTTCACTCGCCGCGGAGAACGCGTAACCAGACTGCGACTGGAGCGGGCGAGGCGCCGGTGGCATCGGCGACGGCGGCGGAAAGAGAGACTTTGCGTGCGATCTTGGAGGAGCGGCGACAGGAGAAGGAGGAGATGCGTCGTCTGGAGGCACGCGTTCGGCAGGAAACATCAAGCGAGTCGTCTTCTAGTTTGTTGTCCGGTCGGGCGGGCGAGTTAGTTAAAATGAAAATTAAGCCCGACGTGTTCGATGGGAGCGTGCCGTGGCGTGAATTTTTTGTGCAATTCGAGCTGGTTGCTCGTGCGAACGGGTGGGACGACGCGGCAAAAGCCACGGTTCTCGCCACTAGTTTGAGAGGGGGGGCGCGCTCGATTCTAGAAGGGTTAGAAGAAAATTTTAGTTTTCAAGAGATTTGCGCGAAATTGGAATTGCGGTACGGAGAGCGTGGAATTCAAAATTATTATATGCAATTTACGAATCGGAAACAGAAGAGCGGGGAAGATTTTGCTGCACTTGGGGCAGATTTGGAGCGATTGGCCCGTCTTGCTTACCTGGAATGCTCCTACGAAGTCCGGGACAAAATCGCTTGTGCGTAATTCATCGTTGCGCTTTCTGACAGATTCGTGAAGCGGACGCTTCAATTAGAAAATGTTTCTTCGTTACGAGTCGCGGTTGAGCGGGCGAGGGCGGTAAAAGTTATTCAGGAAGGTAACTTTGAAGGGGGAGGAGATAAGAGGCGAGACGGGAAGGATTTTAAACGGTCTTCTTATGGAAATTGGAAAAGAGGAAAGGCCGAAGACAGGCGTGAGGAAGGAGAGAAGGCTGTGACTAAAAATGAGAGGGAATGTTGGAAGTGCGGAAAGAAGAGGCACTTTCGCTTTGAGTGTCCGGCTAATTTGTCGGGAAACAAGACTTAGTCGAGCTTCCGGGGGTGGGCTCGGCTGTGGGGTGGAACACCCCGGAGAAGTTGTTTTCTGTCAAAGTTAATAATAATAAGAAAAATAATTTATTTGTTTATTTCGGTTTGCTGAATGGAAAACCGTGTTGTTTTAAATTTGACACGGGCTCCGATGTGTCTATCGTGAATTGTAATTTCGTAGGGAAGTCGCAATGTCAAAGGTTGTCGGGAAAGCCGAGATTGAGATATCCTACCGGTGAGGAAGTTCCGGTTCAGTTAGAATGTGTGGCTCGAGTGGTTGTAGGGGGACATTCTTTAAATATGCCTTTTTACGTGGCGAATATACTTGATGAATGTATTCTAGGGTTGGACTTCTTCAGGAAGACAGGTCTGAGCAGGGCGTTGGAGTCGCTCTTTGTTGCTCCCTCGAATGAGTCGAGAATGTCTTGTTGTCGGGTGTGTGACGCTTCCGGGGAAGTTCCGGCTAATCTAAAAGATTTTTATAAGCAGAATTCTGTTGATCTGAATGAAGTGCAGAGAGATATATTTGCTAAGTTCGTGATTGAATTTCAGGATATCTTCTCTGATCAGATCGTGGCTGGGAACTGTGATGTTCTGCAGCATGAGATAAATCTTCAAGATCCACGCCCGATAAAGCAAGCTCCGAAGAGGATCCCGGTAGGAATGCGGGCTGAGGTGGAAAGGGTTCTTCAAGAAATGAAGGATCAGGGAGTCATTGAAGAGTCTTTTGGCCCATGGGTTTCTCCGGCGGTTATTGTAAAGAAAAAGGACGGCTCTTTGAGGTTCTGTGTGAATTATCGCAAATTAAATGCGGTTACGATCAAGGATTCTTTTCTTCTTCCTAGAGTAGATGATCTTCTAGATCAGTTGTCCGGGAACGAATGGTTCTCCACTCTGGATATGAAAAGTGGGTACTGGCAATTGAAGATTCGGCCAGAGGATAGGGAAAAAACTGCTTTTTCGGTAGGCAATGGGCTGTGGCATTCACGGTAATGCCTTTTGGCTTGTGCAACGCTCCGGCCACGTTTGAGCGCTCGATGGAGCGAGTTCTCCAGCAGTTGTTGACTAAGATTTGTTTGGTTTATCTAGATGACATCGTTGTGTTCGGTAAATCTTTTAAGGAGGAAGTAACTAATTTGAAGAAAGTTTTTCTGAGACTCAGGGCGGCTAATTTGAAACTTAATCCTAAGAAATGCAATTTGTTTAGGAAACAGGTGAAATATCTTGGCCATGTGATTTCAGCTGAAGGGATCTCGGCGGATCCGGAGAAAATTACAGCTGTGAGAGAGTGGCCTGTTCCACAGAATAAAAAGCAGGTTCGCAGTTTTCTGGGATTTTGTTCTTATTATCGCAAATTTGTTAAAGGTTTTTCTTTGATAACAAAGCCCTTATTTACTTTGACTGAAAACCAGATGAAGTTTGCTTGGACTGAGCAATGTCAGGAGGCGTTTGCAAATCTTGAGCAGACGTTGTCTTCTCCTCCTGTGCTCTCTTTTCTTCTTGAAGAAGGAGAGTTAATTCTGGACACTGATGCTTCTGGCCATGGTGTTGGCGCGGTTTTATCGCAGGTTCAGCGGGGGACGGAGAAAGTCATCGCTTATTATAGTCGGGTATTGAATAAGGCTGAGAGGAATTATTGTGTTACTCGGCGCGAGTTATTGGCTATGGTTGATTCAATATGATCTTTCCATCACTATCTGTATGGGCGGAAATTTCGGGTTCGAACTGATCATGCGTCCCTTAGATGGTTGATGTCTTTTAGAGATTTAGAGGGTCAGGTAGCTCGCTGAGCGGAAAGACTTCAACAATATGACTTTGAGATAGTTCATCGGAGTGGTCGAGCGCATGGGAACGCGGATGGGCTTTCCAGGCGACCTTGTGCGGAGTCTTGCTGCAAATATTGTTCTAAGGTTGACGTCAGAGACGCCTTGAAGGAACGGGTAGCTCGGATAGTTTTTGAAGAGTTTGCGTCTGAGGAATGGCGAAAGGATCAGTTGGAAGATCAGGCCGTATCGATTATTTTACAGGGAAAATAAAAAGGTTGTCGTCCCTTTTGGGAAGAGGTGTCCGCTAGAGGCCCGTCTTCGATGATCTACTGGTCTCATTGGGACGCTTTAGTTGTTTTGGATGGAGTTTTGCATAAGAAGTGGGTAGCTCCGAATTTAAAGTCGAGTTTTTTTCAGGTTATTGTTCCTCGGAAGAGAGTTGAGCAAATTTTAGAAGAAGCTCATGATGCCCCTTCTGGGGGTCATTTCGGAATAAATAAAACGTTAGGAAAAATTCGTAAGCGGTTATATTGGGCTTCGTGCAAGAGGGATGTCGAGAATTGGTGTAGGTCTTGCAAAGTTTGTGTAGCAAAAAAAGGCCCTGCGACAAGGGTAAATCTCCGTTGCAAGTTTTTGCCGGTGCGCCTTTTGAAAGGTTGCAAATGGACATTCTGGGTCCTTTTCCGGCGTTTTCTTCAGGGAATAAGTATCTCCTAGTGGTTGTAGATTGTTTCTCCAAGTGGGTGGAGGCTTTTCTTTTAAAGAATATTAGGGCGTCGACTGTGGCGGAGGTTTTTGTCAATCAGATAGTTTCTAGATATGGGGTTCCGTTGGAATTACATACGGATCAGCAAGGTTGGGTAGTGTCTAGTTAAAAAGATAAAAGTTAAGTTAAAAAGTTAAAAAGTTAAATAATTTTAACTTTATCTAGTTACATTTTTAGACTCTTATTTTTTAACTTTATTTAGTTATATTTTATCGGTAACTAGTAACTTTTTATTTCAACTTTCTTGAATCTACTATAGCCATAAGATTTTGTATTTGTTTGCATACAAAACGGAACATATTTTGTCGTATGATCATAATTAATTTTACATGTTTATAGGCCGAAAAATTCGACCAATCACAAAGCTTAGAATGATTCATTTTATATGCGAATAAATTCGTACGTGTTCGAGAATTGAGCCAATAAACGCTGGTCGTAAAATCCAATGCAATTCACGTAATCGTCAGTGTTTACGATTGTAAGACGTTTATAAGATGCGTTCCGTTTCATATACGCGCATTTGTCCATAGTAAACATTACGTATAGTATATAGATCATGTGCGCATATGCAAAAAAACTGAATGTTCATAGCATGCTGCAGCAAAAAAGGGGATGCGCACAACAGCTGACAACAGCAGGGGTATGTTCCAAAATCCTACTTTGGTTACCAAAAACTATAGTACACGTGACGTGAAATATAGCATTTTTTCCATTATATGTAAGATTAAAACACT
>NW_018021872.1:25109-33417 GCF_002006095.1 Pseudomyrmex gracilis
AGAGGTGGGAACACACGTCGGAGCCCTGTGAGAATTAGTGGGTGTTTGTTTTTTTTGTTTAAGATGTTACGGATATTTGTTTTTGTTGTTGTGTTAATTGAACTTGGTTACTCGTTTTCTTTTCTTTAATTCCAGCGTTTACTCTGTTGCCCGAATCTTTCCGTTTCGTCGTTGGACGTCGGGGGATTTTTGCTTCGCATCGAGTCGTCGCGAGATCTTCGTGTTTTGAACGCCGTGCTAAGAAGTCCGTCTTACTCACGGTTTTGAGCGTGGTATTCTGTGGGTCTTGGGGCAAATGCCGAGGCGGGGACCTGGGGTGTCCTTTCGGACGATGGGTCCACGTGAGTTTTACCCCCCCCTTGTCCGAAGTCGGAAGAATTTTATGGACGAAATTGCTCCAGAGGGGATTTTCGGTCAAGAGTTTCTCCGGTCAACTGGCTCATTTATTCCGAGACAGCAGTCTGGAAGAGAGCGGGAAGGTTGACTTCTGTTGGATCATTGGGACGATGATCTAGAAGAGAGAGAAGGCAGTGTTGCGAGATGCGGCGCGTGTCGTCCACACGGTATAGGAAGATGTTCGTCGAACGATCGATCGCTCTAGAGGCTTTTGTTCGGGTAGCAACGGGGTTGTTTACGGCGAGGTTCAAAGAAGAGTGAGCCGCCGGATTCGGAATCGTCGACAGGCTGGATCATCGACTCGAGATTTCTTTACGTTTTCCGTGGCCTTTTGTAACGCGTTCTCTAATAAAACTTAAGTGTGTTATACGCGGTGTTCTCTTTTCTTTCCGCGGAGCGCAGTAACTCGGCGGTGAAATACGCGATTAAACGCTGCCGTGAGCGCGACATTTGTTGAGTAGAAAAAAAAGAAACAACATAAAAAGCGCCTGCAACATTTACAAAAAAGATGTTGCATGGCAAAACACATACAAGTGATTACACATATAAGTACGCCGAATTTTTACATATCTTTTATGTTTTACTTAAGACTTACTAACTAACTCTTCCTTAAAACTGACCGAAGATGGATAATATTTCAGTCTTGAAAAGAAAACAGATTCTCTCTCTTCTGCCTTTCATAAAACTAAACAAAAATCTTCTTGCCGCCCGACTAGTATTCTATTGCGCATGTCACACACCACACACATCAATTAAGGCGTACTCACACTTGTATTTTACATCATCCATCTCAGACTTAGTTTCCATGAACCACTCATACATACACGCATGCAAAGTAATTATTTCTCAACAGTAATATTTTTAGATTAGACTTGTTATATCAATTATTGCTTCATAATAAATCAGTACTGTGACAGATAAAAATTAGACTTGCTATATCAATTATTGCTCCATAATAAATCAGTACTGTGGCAGATAAAAAACTCAATTCTATATAAATTAGAAAACAATTACATGGAAAAACTAATATTCTCAATTATATATTTGCTTTCTATTGAGATTAAAAAAAAATAAAAAGATAAATTACATATCTTAAATGTATTTATTTTAATTATAAAAATTACATGTTTGTAATATATTTATTTTATTTATTCTTAATATCTTAACATAACATTTTTAACAAAAGTATTAACATTTTAATTCTTTGGAAACAATTTTACTAAGTTAAGATTGTTTTTTTGATTATAAAGTTACATTAAGTATTAAAACTTAAAACAAAAAATAACAGGACTCATATGTATGAATGTCAATATTGATGTTATTACCCAGTAAACATTTATTCGCAATTTGCCGGCAAATTGTCAGCAATTTTAAGCAAAAATACTCAGAAAATTGGCATCAATTGTGTCCGCATTAGGCTTCGATTTTGTTGCCAAAGCTTGTCGACAAAAAGTAACAGCAAATTGCTAGCAAAAACCAAGCAAAGTTTGATACATAGTGAAACATATTTTGGCCTGAGACCAAATTGACGCCAAATATGAAGCAAGATCTGCGCAACACGACACAGCTTTGCTTTGTTTTTGCCATCAAGTTGCTGTTATGTTTTGTCAACAAGCTTGAATATATTTTTGCTAGCAATTTTGCAACATTGCCAAACAAAACAAACTCTCCGGGAAAAAATGAATTAGATCTAACTTAAATTTAACGAGATAAAAAAAATAAAAAAATAGATCTAATTAGATCCAAATTAAATCTAAATAATTATAAAGTAGATCTAAATAAATATAAGCAGATCTATTAAATTTACACCTTTATATATTATTAAATCTACTCTCTCTCTTTAGATCTACTCAGATCTACTGTGTTCAGCAGAAATCAGCGCTTAGCAATGAATACAGTTCAAGACAAAAGAACAACGAAAAGTAAAGAATGACTACGTTCAGCAGAAATCAGCGCTCAGCAATTGCTGAGTGACTAAATGACTAAACGCAGTCATTCTTTACTTTTTGTTGTTTTTTTGTCTTGAACTGTACTCGTATAAATTTCAACCAATCAGCGACGACGAGACAAAGACAGAGATCCTAGTTGTGATGCTCTCTATCGCGGACAGCTCGCACAATGGCAAGGCGCGTTCCATATTATAGTTCTGTGGTTGCCATTTACCCTCATCATCTGCTTTTCACCAATCAACGTTTGGTGTCAAAGCGCCGGTGTCTGCATGAGGATCCAGCCTAATATTAGCCTTCAACTGTGTCACTCCATGGATACCAACTTTTTTCCGTTTATTTTTCTACGGAATGGTATTTTTGTAGACTGTTTTCTGCTTTCAAATTATATTCGGAACAGTATTAATCATGGGAGGTATGTGATACATATTTTTTAAATTATTTTATTATTTGTTATAAAAATGTAATAATAAGTATTGACATAACCTCTCGTGTTTTAATTGATCTCGTGTTACTTGATGTCCATAAAATATTAATCTTCTACAATTCTGCAATATATTTATATTTCAGTATGCAATTAAAAAATATCAATTTTAATACTAATTAAATAATGATTTTATTACCTAATTATTGTAGCAGATAGTTTTACATGCAAACATTGCAACGCATATGTTGCAATATTAGACACAGCAACCTTACATGAATGTTTCACAAACAAAAATATATATATACCCACACAAAGGGTGCTTTCCAACTACGTACACAGGCGACACTGTGTAACACTGTGTCCATTAGTGTGAGAAAGAGCATATCAGTGTGTCTCACTCACACTAATGGACACTGTGTTACACAGTGTTGCCTGTGTACGTAGTTGGAAAGCACTCAAAAACTACATTAAATGTCTATTAGACGTCCACAGCTCCATGCGACATCTAATAGATGTCTAATGGATGTCTGGATGAATGGATGTCTGTGTGGATAGTAACAAAGTTTTATTTACAAACGACAATGTGAATGTTAATGACGAATGTAAGTTTATTTATTTACACATTAGTATAATTTATTCAGTATAAAAGCCGTTTTCTAATCTAATTTCAACTTCTATAAATTAAAACTGAAATAAATTCTGGTATAAAATTTGTAATTTGTGCATGTATTATGTATATGATTTAGTCTACGCACAAGCAATTTAATATATAATTATTTATTTGTTGTAATATATAATAATAATATATATAATAATATATAATGTAGATAAAAGATTTGAATTGTTATAGCAAAAATATATGCTAAGGAATCTAAAAATTATGTTGTCGATTGAAGAAGACCGAGAATCGATACTTCCGCGACGATGGTTACTCACGTAACGACGATCGACCGTCGATCACAATTACAAATGGAAAGCGACATGTGACGCTTTGTGTCGAATGTGTCGACTGTGTCTCCTAAAAAGAAAGCAGCCAGAGTGTCGACTTGTAGTTGGAACGCTTTTTAGCTTTTAGTTTTCATCGTCAGAGTGCGGAACATTTTACATAAATTATTTAAGTTTTCCGGTATATATGCGTGATGAATATGGTATATTTTAAACTATCGCTAAAAAATAGCCAAAGTGAGTAATCATCGTCGCAAAAATATCGATTCTCAGTCTTCTTTAATCGACAACATAATTTTTAGATTCCTTAGCATATATTTTTGCTATAACAATTCTTTTATATACATTATATTTATATTTACATTATATTTATATATATTATTATTATATATTACAACAAATAAATAATTGATATTTGATGCTTTTGCGGTGTGTAGTATTAACATACAAAGATGTTTTCTCGGGTTTGAACCGCGTTAGTGTCATTTTTACACCGACGTTTCGTGAACATTACAGCTCACTTCATCAAGGTTTAAAGAGCAGCCTGATACTGAGATGCTCTTGGTCAGAGATGCCAGTTTTGAGACGCTTGCAGCATGCAGCAGCAAGTGGAGGGGATACGCACATAAGCGAACAGTCACTCGCCGAAGCGCTGAGCGCACACGCACACGGCTGTTCGCCTGTGTGTGTTTTGTCTGTGTATCCCCTTTACTTGCTGAGCATGCTGCAAGTGCCTCAAAACTGACATCTCTGCTCTTGGTCAGGTGTCCCATTTTATAGCGCTAGATTGGAGTGGGAGGGATGTGATGGAGGGAGGGTGGAATGATAAGAAGGGGGGATGTGTTATGGCAAGATGGAATGCCATAGTGAACTAGTCATATGTTCATTGTCTTTATTGAGATTGTTTGAATGTTTGTATATCTCCAGAGATTCCATATACTTTCTAGGGAAGTAAGCCCTAGTTTTGTTTAGTACTTAGGTTTGGTCCAACATAATTTTGTGGCCAGTTTCCAAATGGTGTTCTGTTAATGCCGATTGTGAGTAATGTTTTAGATGTACTGCTGACTGATGTTCTTTTAGTCGTGTGCTTATCATTCTACCAGTTTCACCTATGTATACTTCACCGCATGAACAAGGTATTTTGTACACTCCTGGTGTGTCTAATGGCGGTCTTTTGTCTTTTGGATTGTTAAGAATCTATCCTATTTTATTCGGTGGTTTGTAGATCGTTTGTATGTTGTGTTTGTTCAGGATTCTGCCAATCTTATCTGTGACACCCTTTATGTATGGGAGGTAAGTGGTTCGTTTCTTTAAGTTTGTTGTTTGTTCTGGTGCTGGTGTATTTTGAGTGGTGGTAGAAGGTTTATTTTGATGTTTTTTAATTACTTTGTTTATTTGTTGCAGTGTGTAGCCATTTTGTTGTAGAGTGTTTTTTAATTCTTTGAGTTCGTTTTGAATATTGTCTTTGTCGCATATAATAAATGCTCTATAGATCAACGAGTTTATCACAACTTGTTTTTGGGCTGGGTGATGATGTGATGCCGCGTGTAAATATCGATTGGTGTGGGTCGGTTTTCTATAGATTTGGTGGCCTAAAGAGTCGTCTGGTTTTCTTGTGACCAGAACATCTAAAAATGTTTGTAATGTTCACGAAACGTCGGTATAAAAATGACACTAACGCGGTTCAAACCCGAAAAAACATCTTTGTATGTAAATAAATAATTATATATTAAATTGCATGCATAGAATAAATCATATACACAATACATGCACAAATTACAAATTTTATATCAGATTTTATTTCAGTTTTAATTTATAGAAGTTGAAATTAGATTAGAAAACGGCTTTTATACTGAATAAGTGTTGGAATTAATTCGTAGCGTTTTACAAGACATGGCGTAAGTAGTACAGTATTTCGTTGTTACCTACAGTAATGTATTTATCGTGAAACAGCTGTCATTGGACATCATTTGTTTTACATAACCTTTTTTTGAATCGTAAATAACAATACTTTATAATTTATTGAATATGTCAAAAGTAGTGCCAAATAAAGTGTTTTTGCGGGGAGGCGTTTTTTGACGTGTGAACTGCTGCTTCAACGGGAGAAAAGAAAAAGTTTTTTGCATCGAATTGTCACCGGTGATGAAAAATAGATCCATTACGACAAACCAAAACGCAGAAAGTCATGGGTTAAGCCCGGCCAATCATCAACATCAGTGGCAAAGCCGAATATTCATGGGTCTAAGCTCCTGGTCTGTATTTGGTGGGATCAGAGGGGTGTGATTTATTATGAACTGCTGAAACCGAATGAAACCATAACTGGGGATCGCTACCGACTACAATTGGTGCGCTTGAGCCGTGCATTGAAAGAAAAATGGTCGGAATATTCCAAAAGACATGACAAAGTCATTTTGCTGCACGACAATGTTCGTTCGCACGTCGCAAAACCGGTACAAACATACCTGGAAACACTTAAATGGGAAGTCCTACCCCATTCGCCGTATTCTCCAGATGTTGCTCCTTCTGATTACCATTTGTTTCGTTCGATGGCTCATAGCCTGTCTGAGCAGAAGTTCACTTCTTACGAAGATTGTCAAAAATGGGTTGATTCGTGGATTGCATCTAAAGACAAAGTGTTCTTCCGACACGGTATTCGTTCGCTGCTCGAAAGATGATCAAAAGTAATAGAAAGCGGTGCAATACTTTAATTAATGTATGAGCAATACTTTAATTAATATATTTTTTTTTTTATTTAAAATAAATAATTTTTTTTCATTAAACAAATGCTACTAATTAATTCCACTTCCTAAATTATACTGATGTGTAAATAAATAAATTTACATTTGTTATTAACATCCACGTTGTCGTTTGTAACTAAAACATTGTTACTATTCATATATATACATTTTTGTTTTGTGAAACACTCATGTGTGTGTGTGTGTGTGTAAGGATGCTATGTCTAATATTGCAATATATGCATTGCAATGTTTGCATGTAAAACCATCTGCTTCAATAATTAAGTAAAATCATTATTTAATCATTATTAAAATTAATATTTTGTAATTGCATACTAAAATATAAATATTTTGCAGAATTGTAGAAAATTAATATTTTATGGACATCAAGTGACACGAGATCAATTAAAACACGAGAGAATTATGTCAATACTTATTATTACATTTTTATAACAAATAATAAAATAATTTAAAAAATATGTATCACATACCTCCCATGATTAATACTGTTCCGAATATAATTTGAAAGCAGAAAACAGTCTAAAAATATCATTTTATAGAGAAATAAACGGAAAAACATTGGTATTCATGGAGTGACACAGTTGAACACAGCATTTTAGCTGTGTACAATTGTGTCGACTTGTGTCGTAGTTGGAAAGCACCGAACTCCTGCATGAAAGCGGAGCCGGAGGAAGACGGCAAAGAAGGGCATCGAGGCCTCCTGTTGTGAGGAAAGGAGGAGATCGGGCCAGAAGCCGGAAGGTAGCTGGTTCCCATCTCTCAAGAAAGTCGGCGCAAAAGATTCCGGGGTCAGGGGGGGGTTTTTACCAAGGAATCCTTCCCCAAGCGGCAGAAGGGAGTAAAGAAACACTCCCCAACTTCGGGAAGCTCTAAACCCGGACCTAAGTGCATTTAGGCTCGGCTTGGAATGAACAAGCTTTGGGCACGGGGTGAAAAGGTCATGATCGCGCATGACCCCTGGATCCAGCCTCCATTAGGGGGCTGCTTGGTCACGGAGTGGGGAACGCGTAAATGTTTCAATTCTTTCCTGACTTAGGTCACGGGGAACGGGGACTTGATGCGGCAAGTTTGGGGAACTTGTCCCTGGGCACAAGTCCCCAGGGTTGGGCGGTGAGAGGGAGGCTGTTGTCCCTTCTTCCCACCGCAAACACTCAACGAGGACAGAGAACGGACTTGTTTAGAGACTCGGGGGGGCCTGGAGAAATAATAGCCTTCTGGCTGCCACAGGCCCTCCCATAAGTCCAGTGAAGGCCACTGAGGGGTTTTAGTGGGTGCGAGTCCCACACTCCCCGCCCATTTCCCCAAGGGGCGGGGATGCATAATGCATTTCCCCTCATACAAAAAAAAAGTTGGAAAACACCGAAGTGTACACAGTGTTACACAGTGTCGCCTGTGTACATAGTTGGAAAGCACCCATAGATAGAATGACGCTTGTGTGACACGAGTGATGTTCTCGAACGCAGCCTAGCGATAGCTTCCTTTTCATTTTGTATTTACTGAGCTATTATGAAATTGATTTGAATCAGTGGTTTAGTTTCCATCGAAACCTTCAATTTGGTTCCACTCCCTCAGCAAACAATTTCTGACTGCGCAGACTTTGGCAACAGAAACTGAGCGGAAACGCTACAATACAGAAATATGCTTTGGTGCTGCCAAAACTGTTAGCACATAGAGACAAAAAACGCAACAACTCTGTTGGCAAATTAATTAATAGGCCGATACGAGTAATAAAATACAGGATGACAGCGTATAAACAAAAGTCTTTATTCAAAAAGACAAAAAAACAGACGTTTCAGTCCACAAATTGGACCTTCCTCAGTGTAATAATTGTTACATCT
>NW_018021872.1:35158-37219 GCF_002006095.1 Pseudomyrmex gracilis
TTTTGAACTTCTATTGTGAATTGTAATCTATTATTGTAACTGTTAAACATCTCTAAAAGTGAAGTTAAACAATCAGGAGGTGCTGTTAAAATAATCTGTTGGCAAATACATAAAAGTATTGCGGCCAAAATGATTCCATATATCCCGGATAACCAAGACTGAATAAGCATATTTTGCAAAGTCTGCAATAACACATTATACCAATACAATGTAGCCATCATTCAAACATAATCTGTTATTTCAACTAGTGTCGACAGAAACACAAAAAAAAAGAGAATATAAATGTGTCATGCTGTGATGCAAATATTATTGCATCAATCACACAGAACTTGCTCAAAAAAATGTAGCAGATTTGAAGCATAACATGCTATTGTCATTTCATTCTTTATTTATTTTTATATTTTTGCTGTGTTGTTTTTTTACATATTGTGCATAATACATAATTCACTAACTATGACACAGCTGAGTGGAATCTGTTGCAACGTGCTGATTAAACCTGCGTGCATACTGCTGGCATACTGCTATCATTTGGCTATCGGGGATGTTAGTGAAATTGACAACAAATAGATGGTCACTAACAAGCAAAACTGCTTTTGGCAATACTGTGACCAAACAGTCCGCAAAACCGTATGAGCATCTGTTTATGACAAAACGTTGACCGCAGTCGGGTCGATCTGTTGAACGCATTGACAACAAATTGCCAGCAAACATCAAGCAGATCTGTTTGTGCATACGTGTGGACTGTTTGCACGCAAGACTACTAGACTATCTGTTTGACAGATCTAGACAACAAAATGGCGATTATCTGCGATCGTATCTGTCGCCTGTATTGATAACAGATTGTTAATAGACATCGAACAGTCTTTTATAGTTAGACCTTGTTTATGCGGGCGGTAACTGTTAACTTATGCCGGAACCGGTAAAGTTTAACTGTAAGATTTTAATACTTCTGTTTAGCATTCGGCAATAAAGCAATCATAAATGTAATGTATTAATCTCATATTTATTGAGTAATATGAAACAATGGGTGTTTTCCAGCTACATACAGTTGACACTGTGTAACACAATGTCCACTAGTGTAAATGAGATACACTGATATGCTCTTTCTCACCCTAATAGACAGTATGTTATAAATTTAACTTTNTTGACACTGTGTAACACAATGTCCACTAGTGTAAATGAGATACACTGATATGCTCTTTCTCACCCTAATAGACAGTATGTTATAAATTTAACTTTAATTTTCTCGGAAATTTGACGTGGTAGGTCAATTTCACCGCCAGATTCGTTTTCAGTGACCAAAAATTAATTAAAAACCACTTTGTTTATNCAAGTATCAGCATATATTAACAAAACATTCGTTCGCGTTGTAAAAATGTACTTTAAATTATATTTAAGAATAAGAAGAAAAGTATTTTTATTTATTGTTGCAGGTACATTGCATTGCAACATTTTTAGTAAAATAATAATTGAAATAAATAATAAATGAAATGTAGAATAGCTTGAGAATAAGTAGATAAAAATAATTATATGTTAGTAAGGAACACAAGTGGTCTCGCGGACTGAGTGCAGGGGCTGCAAATATGGATGTCTCGAGTTCAAATCTCGCTATCACAGTTAGGATTTTTTCAGGTTTGGTCTCTTTCAATAGAGTTCATCGGTTGATCAACAAGCTAAATCAGGCTTTCAGAAATTAATTCGAGTGAAATCTCGAATTAACTTCCTTCCGATAGGCGATACTGATTTTCTTTTTTTTTTTTAGTAATTCCACTTGGATTCTAGGTGACAGATCTGATCTGCGTTTGGTAACAATTTGTCGGCGCTTCTAACGGCAGATTTAGTCTGTATTTGCTACTGTTTTGTTAACAGTGCTGGTAACAGATATGATGAGTATTTGGCGCGATTTTGGCGCCAACAAACTATCACCAAATCTGTTCTGGATTTGGTGCGTCACTTTGGCTTTGCTTTGCTAGTGGAAGACTTGTTATGATTTTGGTCTCATTTTGACATCTCACATGTTTGACAGATATGGTCGCCAAACCATATCCTAATGAGGACACA
>NW_018021873.1:0-1987 GCF_002006095.1 Pseudomyrmex gracilis
GTACCGTGGTCAAACGGAATACGCCCGTTACGTAGCAATGTATGAGAAGAGCTAATATAACAGCATATACATAACAAAAGATATTTGCGCGAAGCACGTGGGGCTGTCTTACGCATGCTCATTCGCGGATCTTTGTTAATTAAGATCTCGGTAACTATTCCGAATCTCGCAAAATGGTATATAGAACTTTCTGATTCAGTTTTACTCCTTCTATCTGTCTGCGAGAGATGTTACACCAATTGTCAGACACCCTGTATATTTATATTACACTCACGTATAAAAAATTTACACGTGAGTTTAAATTGAAAGTTTAATTTCTAAATTCTAAATAGGATGCTATACATGCATACTTGTATATGAGAAATCCCTGTTTACTCCCCTATCTAATTTTATTATATTTAAATATTATTAAATCATTTAAAATTTAATTAAAAATAAACCGCGATAAGCTGTTTTTCCGACAAGTGCTTCTTTATTACTTCGACCTCAAGAAAATTGTAGCTGAAACGCGTCGTTTGTCATCCGAAATATATGGTGATGAAACTCCATCGGAAAAAATATGTAGAGTTTAGTTTGAACGCTTCCGAAATGGTGATTTTGACGTGAGAGACAAAAAACGTCCCGGACAGCCGAAAGGAAGGTGTGCTATATTAGAAACTCTTGTGTCCAAATGAAATCGTTACAGCTGATTGTTACTAACAACAATTATGCCGATTGAATAACGAAAAAAAAAGCCATTCGTAGCCAACAATCGACGCAAAGTAATTTTTTTTTGTATGATAACGCTCGACCGCATGTTGCAAAAAGCAGACACTTCTAGAGCTTGAATGGGAAGTTCTCCCGCATCCAGCGTACTCTCCAGACCTGGCATCTGGTCGGATTATCATCTCTTCCGGTAGATGCAAATACGCACTTACGGACACACATTTCTCCAGTTACGAAGAAGTCCAAAAAATGGGTTGACAAAATGGATCGCCTCGAAAGACATCGCATTCCACCGTCGTGGGATTGTTTTGTTGCCGGAGAGATGGAAAAAAGTTGTAGAAAAATGGAAGAAATTACTTTAAGATATTCATTCATCTTCCTTTCGAAATAAATCAATTTTGGAGACAGAAAAAAAAACGACAGGAATTAAGTTTACCACTTAATAGAAGTGATCTTTTATTTATCGAGACAGTTTTCTGATTGATAGACACATTATAAGTTTCTGGATCGGCTGCCGCGCGTTGGGTAATTTCGCGATAAAGATGTACTTATTACCGACGATAGAAACTCGAAAACATCTAACGGATTGCTTGATCATAGGATAAAGAGGAAGGTGGTAGCTTTGAGTCAGACTCCGCGTCGACAATAACACCGCGCACAATCCTGAGTGCACAAAGTTCAGTAGGACAGTTCACAGGGATAAGCATGGGATCTTTAGGCACTCAATCTTCGCTCAACGACACTGAACGTCCTGCTACTCCTCACAGGACCTCGCGTATCAGTAGATATGTCACTCCTGTGAGTCATCTCCATGTTACCTTTAACTAACTCTGTCTCTCTCATTCGAGTGTGTCATTCTTCGTGCCACTTCTGATTGATTGTTCAGACTTGCTCATGCATGATAGATGACTCGAATGGAGCACCGAGACTTGTGCAAGTATTGCGGAATGCTTATCTTCTTGCAATCTCTCTTTCGTCTTCTTCTCTTCTTCAAAATATATAATTAAAAATATTATATATGTAATATATAATATATATATAATATATATTATAATATATATAATATATAATATACAGAGTGTCCCACAACTCACGACCTTAAATTAAATGACGTATTCCTGAGATCATTTTGAGACGAAAGTTCTAATGCCATATTGTCGAGGCTACAATACTTTTTGAATTATAAGCGTTTAAAAGTGACCTATCTGGTGGTCTGTTTTTCGCGCGCTCAGGTACGGCGCATCGTACATGACAGTGTTCTTGTTTCGATATACTTGATATT
>NW_018021873.1:2537-5006 GCF_002006095.1 Pseudomyrmex gracilis
TTTTTTTTTTTCTAATAACGTAAACGTTTCACTGATCTGATGTTTGTCAACTCCTTGCACGCTCATTTCCCAAAACATAAACGTATATAAAAGTTTCATTTTCATCCTGCATTGAATGTGTTGTGAGAATGAGTTGTCGAAAGTATACATATCAGATCTGTATATTGCATCATTTCTTTTCAGCATGAAGTGAACGAATCAGACATTACAATGCACATGTTCTTACTTTTTTGAGTTATTCTTTCCATCTATCTTATATAAAACACGTATTTGTATACGCACTTTGTTTCCACACTTCTCTCTACTATGATACATGTATTCATTAAAATCTAAACTGCGCAACTTCGATTATCAAGGTAAACAATATATTCACAATTACGACTGGTATTTAGAGATATGCAATTGTGATGCACTATTTGAGTTCCAGTAAAGAGAATATTCAATGATTTTTCTGTATAAAAATATAACTTTTTTTTCCTTATAGATTCAAGTGTGTTGCGTCTCCTCAAAGTATACACGATCTGTTTAATCTAGATCTTAAATCTCTATCAATTTAATGTGAATAATTTCTTATTAGAGCATGATGAACTTTATTATCTTATATCTTGTGGAAACGGTTGAATAATGGATTAACAAGACTACTGTAAAGAGTCAGAGAATTGACTCAACTTTGTCGTATTCTACCAAAGTTATAAATAAAGAGAAGTCATACGTGATTATTTTCAATCAATGCGTTAAATGTCATACTTTCAATGCTTCGATATTTCTACGGCCATCTTGAAGTGATGACGTCAGAAGCAAGGGAATCGTGCGATTATACAAAATGACTTCCATCGTTGTGAAAACTAAAACTGTTTATAAACGTATAATATGTAAAAAAAAAACTTTTCGATTTTTTGACCCCGTCACAGTAGTCTAAATTCTTAAATAACGCAAAGGATCTCAAAAGAACGGGACATTATTTTCTAATAATATTTGGCTACTTATTTTCAGGTAGCGCCTACCGGTCCTGGTCTGCAACGCCAGCCAAGCGTCGGTAACGTTCTCGCGAGAGCTTCTAGCTTCAGCACAACTGGCGGCCCGCTCTTGCCACGGCAGATCAGTTCTACCGATCATCATCAAGAAACAACGAATTTGCAACGTCAAATTTCGACGGGTTCGACAGTCGCACAGAAACAAAATGACGGGGCGATGCAACGGCAAAATAGCGGCGGCTCGGCGAGCACGACAGGAAATGGAGTTCTCCGACAGGGATCGCAGGGTTCCCTGTTTGAACAGATCGCAAGCCAGGCGAAAGATTTAGTGCGCGAAACTACTAGACAAAGCAGTCAGGATGGATTACTCGCGCATATGGACAAGGTATTGCAAAAAAAAAAATATACTTTTCTTTTATTGATCTTGATTGTCTTTGATGGAGAATTAAATCTACACCGGATAATTTTTTAATATTTTTTCATACTATTTTGAAGTCAAGTGAAACGGTATATAGAACGGTATTCATTGTCAGGTCTTACATTTAAGATCGTTTTAGTTTATCTTCAAATGGTGTTCGAGTCGTTTTATTGGCCGCAGAGTTTCTATCTGAAAATAAACTCTAATAATAAGATTCAACTATAAATCAATAAACTGGTCGTAAACTCCATTGCTTTTAATTGCTTCAAAACTAATTTTCTACCCAGATAGCCAAATGTGAAAACTCAATATAAAGCAAATCATTGTATAGATTAAGTTGCTCGCCAATTGCTGTTGTGTTGTTTTTATTTAACGCAATGAAAATGTTTTTGTCAATTCAGTATCAATATGCTGAGTTTTATTATCAATCAATTGTTGTAGCGCCAATGTTTAGGACATATGAGTCAGCAATATGTGAGCAATATATGAGCAATAATTTTTATTCATAAGTTGAGAAAAATAATATAAGTTTATTGCCGATGAGTTATTGAGAACTTGCTGTTATTATATTTTGAAAACTGTTGCTGGCAAGAACATACTGAAAAGAGGATACACCCTTTTGTTACATTGCTGAAAACATACTACCATGATCAAAAAATAACCGGAATTTATTCATAAAAAGAAAAGTACATGTTTATTCTTCAAAATTCAAGTTGTCCCCTTCAAAGTAGTCCCCGTCGGCTGCGATGCACTTATGCCAGCGTTTGATCCATCCCTCGAAGCTTTTCTGGAAGTCGGTTTTTGGTATAGCCATTAGTGTCTCCAGCGATTTTAGCTTTATTGCCTCCACACTCTCAAAACAAGTTCCTCGTAGTGGTTTTTTGAGTCGATCGAATAGGAAGAAGTCACATGGTGCCAGATCAGGTGAATTGGGCGGTTGTTGAATGGTATTGGTGTTGTTTTTGACGAGAAACTCACGAATAATCAACGCATTATGAGATGGCGCAGTATCGTCATGGAGAATCCACGAGTTGTTGCCCCACAAAGCAGGTCTTTTTTTGCGGATAACTTCGCGTA
>NW_018021873.1:5136-32032 GCF_002006095.1 Pseudomyrmex gracilis
CATACCACTGGTACACCTGTGTTTTCGATAGAGTATCGTCACCATAACACTTTTGTAACATTTTTAATGTGTCGGAACACTTAATTTCATTTTTATAGCAAAATTTAATGCAAGAACGTTGTTCAAGTTTTGAATCCATTGCAAAAATCGCCGCGACGTAAAAACTTGATGTAAAGAAATCACTGTCATAAAGATAAATGAACAGCTGATAAGCAGAAGCTTGGCATGGGTGTCCGTAACAGTGCTGCCAACGTGACACAAACAACAGAATTCTAAACCGATAAGCCCGCGAGGTTTAAATTAAAAATTCCGGTTATTTTTTGATCATGGTAGTATGAGTAATATTTGTGGCAAGTTGCCAACAACTTGCACTCAGTTGGCTATCTGGGTAAGAAATCACCTTGTTTTTGACGTTCTAAATCTTCAGAATCTCTCAATTTATTGTTTATTAAATTGTTTATTAGCTTAAACATCAGGCGAAGGAAAAGATCACGGAGGCAGGCGAGGATAGTCTGTTTGCACCGTTGGAACAGGTATGTTTTATTTTTCACGAAATATTTTGTCAAATAAAAAACTAATATATAGATAATATTGTTGTATGCCAGAACATGATAATATTACGCATATTTAAATGCATTTCATTGTTCGAACTTTGATTTCAATTAGTTAACGCAACAAACTAAGAAAGCGATGGGCGAAGCGACGAAGTCGGTGCAAGAGGCGTCGAAAACCGCGTTAGAAGCGAGCAAAACCGCGGCGGGTGTCAGTAAAAATACGCTCGACGATTTGACATACGTTGGTAAAAGCACGTTGGGAGATTTAACTAAAAGTGCCAAAGAAGTTGCCGCGAAAAAGGGTTTGCTCAAGGTAGTTTGAATATTTTTTTTTTTTTTAATCTTACGTGTATCAATTTATCTTTCACGTTGATATAAATATTTGTTTATAATTCAGAGTCTTGGAGAATCTCAACAACAATCGCCTACACACTCACCATCGTCTCCCAATGCGACGCAACAGCGGAAAGACTCGATCAGCAATCAGCTGGTCGCGCCGGACACGCGCGGCGGTGTCGGCCGTGATTTCTTTAGCAATATTAGCAGCGATCTGAATGGTTTTGCCGCGCAGACCAGCAGCATGTTCAGCGACTTGTTCGGTGTGTCCAAATTTCATGATATATTACAAATATTTTATTTGTTATTGATGTACTAACAAAACGCTTCAAAATTTGTAGGTAGTAAAGGTAATTCTAATCGAGGCGGTAGCTTCTTCCCGCAGACTCAGAAATCGAAAGAGAAGACCAATCCGATTCTCCCCCCATTTCCCAAAGGTAAAAAACGTATAAATATAGGATGTCTGACAACGAACTATAAAGCCGACGTGTGTAAGTAGACCGGGTCATTCTGAACAGAAAAGTTATATACCATTTTGCAAAATTCGCAATATTTATTGAGATATGAATTACTAAATGTGAGCCAATGAAGGCGCGGGGAACGATGATCGGACTCTATAGGCGTGCACGATTATCAGATGAAAAAAAAAATGGCTTCTCTCATGTAATGTCTTAGTAACGAGAGGCGGAGTAAACAAACAAGCGCGGCACGACTCAGTTTCTTGCGATCGGGCGCTATTTGGCGGTACGCAGCGAGCAGCGGCAAGCGAGGAGTACAGCTGGATAATTGTTCACGCCTCTAGAGTCCAATCATCGCTCCCCGAGCTCTCATTGGCTCACATTTATTAATTCATATTTCAATAACTATTGCGATTTTTTCAAAATGATAAATAACTTTTCTGTTCAGAATAACTCGATCTACCTACACACGTCGGCTTTATAGTTCCTTGTCAGACACCCTGTATGTATTTAGTTTCAATTATATAATTCTCAGTCAAATCCGAAGATAAAATTTAATGTGACGTAAATTTGTATTTTATCGATAGTTACAGGAAAAACAGGATTGGTAGAACGTTCCTCGTTGATAAAACACTCTTCGCACAAGGCTAATCAAGAAGACGTGCAGAGGATGCAAAACGCGGAACGTTCTAGCACAAACAGCGACAATCAAGCCTTCTTGAACGACGCAAGTATCTATAAATTAATATAAAAAATTAAGTTTTATAATTCTTTAATAATTATATCTTTCTTCTCTATTTCTCAGGTGATAACGAGTGTGCTAGCTGGCGAAGGCGTTGGTTGGCTCAAGTTAAATAGACTGAAAAAATTAATGGAGGATGAAAACTATCGGGATCTGGTCGTGACAAAATTGAACAAGGGTCTCAATAGAAAAATCAGTCCGGATGATCACATTGACGATGTGGTAAATTTTCAAGAGTATCTTAAACGCAGACGCACTACCGCACACATAAACGCACAAACATATTTATTGAATTTATTACATTTGAATTTTTTTTACTGTTTTTCTTTTTTTTAGGCTATATCGAAACCCGTGTACAAGGGAATGTTAAAGTGCCTTCAAGCAGTAACGCATGGTCTCGCACATACATACAATAATTTCGGGCTAGGCGGGATGGCTTCAGTCTTCCAACTGATGGAAATCGCTCACACACATTACTGGAGCAAAGATCTATCCGAAAGCGGTTTCGACAGCTCTTTAATGTCACAGGTGCGCGTAAAACTTGCAATATTTACTTTATTCTATTTGTTAGCTATGAAGTTTTTTTTTTTTTACTGAACTTAATATATAGGGGAGACTGGGGCTGATTGTGACACGGGTAAAATTTACAAGTTTTGATTAGTGATGAAAAATAAGTGCTACATTAAAGCTAAAAAGAGACAAATGCTCGCCACAACTGTCACGCGTCACACGCGTCAGTAACACCATCGTTGTTGCAATTATTTTTCATCGCTAATTTAAGGCTGTAACTTTTTACCCGTGTCACAACCAGCTCCCTAATACAGATTGCATCAAATATGGTAATTTGTATTTTTATGTCCTAATAGACAAATTGTGAAAATATTGCACAAAATGACATCATGAATAACGACGATCCTGCAATGATTGCACTTAGATGATTCGCCATAACGCAACAGTTTTGTCGAAATAAAATTTTGTAAATTTGTCAAAAATTGCGAAAGAGTTCGTTATGCATTTCTTTAAGTATATACATGAATTAAGTTGATTTCTTTATATGCAATTATATTTCTATATATTTTAAACATCACATAGCTGAAATTTTTTTCTCAATTATTAGACAATTTTTTTTGAAATTAATTTTGCAAATATACTGCTAAGATGATTTGCCGTATTGTTATTCTTTTGCCGAAATAGTATTTGGAAAGTAATTTTGCAAACAACTACAAATATTTGATAAAAGATCAATGTTTTTTTACATCTATTTCCTAAAATATATCTGTATAATTGCAAATTACAATTTTAGTGCAAGATTTTGTCACATAATTTTGTAAATGTTTTCTTATCAAGGTAATAGTATACATTTGCGATTAAAATGTTATTAACTTATATAAAGATAGAGAACTTTTGTGTGTTTCGCAGGCGTCCAGTCCGTTTGGAAGTAGAGAAAACTTGAAATCTCCACAGTCTCCAAATCAACCTGACTTTTCAGATAGCACGCAAAAGTCGGGTATGTCTTTGGCCAACCATTTATCAAAAAATCTTAATATTCTTTTGCAAAAGTATATAAATTTGTGTCTTTGACTTATAAATGCAAAATAACAATTGACTTTTGCGAAATATTAGAAATACCTCAAGTATACTTGGAAACGCCACAAGCTGCGCCAACAGACACGAGTCAATCAACGACGGACATATTTCTGGACATGTTCACGAAGAAAGGAAAATTTCTGAGCAAGCTAACTTCGTTCGATTCAGAGGTAAAGCGAAATTTTGAATTAAATTATTCGGAAACGCGTGTATACTTCAATCTTAAATTCTAAAACAACAACAAGTTGATTAGCGTATCTCGCTTAGGCATCGCAATTGTTGAATACTGCAGGAGCAACTGTTGAGACTCTGGTTTACAAAACATATACATGCCCCCCTTCTCCGACCTGAAAGAGAAAAAATAATTTTTCTATTTACAATAGAATAAAATATTCAAGCCAAAAAAGTGATCACTACTGGAACTAATTTTACTTACTTATTTTATCGGTTTGACACAGTTTCTATAGCGGTTTCTTTGAAAAATCTACTTAGAGAAACAATTAGAAAATGCTGACGAAATTTGTTGAATTTCAATTCGTAATTGTAACGTGCAAACGCACACGTGTGATGTGTTTTTTTTAGAGTGGGCGGGGTGGTGGAACGGGGAGCAGCGAAGCTTTATCCACAGACGGAGGTAGCATTGTCACTAATCCTGCTTTTCGGCAAGCGCACCAAGCTTCCTTCCGAAGCACCGTGTCTGATAGCGAGGTCGAGCAAGGCAATGTAAACTACCTACTCTGAATTAGTTTCTTTAATTACGCTTAGTTATTATATTTACTCCGTAGTGGACAGTACATATATCTCTTTCAGTAGCATCGTCCATTCCTCGTTAAGTCAAATCGACGTTAACTCGACTCCATCCACACACCAAAAAAAAAAAAAAAAAAATCGATATCGAATTTGCTGAAATGCGTGTTAATCGTCTCTGTTGAAGCAAATTCAATGAACCATATGACACTCGAATGCCTAGTGCACTTTTAAAAACGCAGCCGATTCCCTTCGTCCCTTGGGAGTTTTTTCCGTAGTTCCAAGTACTCTCGGATCGCACTGCCACGTTGTTGTACTCATCGGAAACATGAATGGACGCTGATAGATTGCAATAGAAAATTGTTATCAAAGGGTAACGACAATGACATGCTTTAAGTCGTAATGAAGTTTATGATATTGCAAAAATATTTATAATATTGTTGCGCTCACGGCAGCGTTTAATCGCGTCACCGCCGAGTTACTGCGCTCCGCGGAAAGAAAATAGAACACCGCGTATAATACACTAGAGTTTTATTAGAAAACGCGTTACAAAAGGCCGCGGAAAACGTGAAGAAATCTCGAGCCGATGATCCAGCCTCTCGACGATTCCGAATCCGGCGGCTCACTCTCTTGAATTTCGCTGTCAACAAACCCCGTTGCTACCTGAACAAAAGCGATCGATCGTTGAAAATCTTCATATACCGCGTGGACGACACGCGCCGTATCTCGCAACAATATTATAAAATTTAATAATGTAATCAATATTACTGATACATTTATACTAAAGTATAATATAAAAATAATTGAGAGATATGTATATATATGTATACAGGGTGTCTCATAATTGCCGTCTAACCGCTTGTAGGTAGATAGAAGGGGTTATTCTAAGACGAAAAGTTCTATATCACTTTGCAAGATTCGCAATAATTAACGAAATATTAATTAATAAAAATTCGCTAATCAGCGTACATCCGACGTAAGGACAGCACAGTCTGTCGCGCCGTAGCGACAGAATACAACAGCGCGCCGCCCGAACGCAGCCTATATGCCGTCTATGTATGCACATGTTATTCTATTAGTTCCTCTCATTCCGTCGCTACGACGCGACAGACTGGGCTGTTCTTTCGCTGGATGCACGCTGATTAGCGGATCTTTATTAATTAATATTTCGTTAATTATTGCGAATCTTGCAAAGTGGTATAGAACTTTTCGTCTTAGAATAATCCCTTCTATCTACCTACAAGCGGTTAGACGGCAATTATAAGACACCATGTATATATATACATATGTATGTATCACACAATGTATATTTCTCTATCAAGTTACCCTTTGACCTTAGAAAGATGGCATTATGTCGCAATTAGTTGTGAATGAAGTCCTAGTTTGAATACCTTAATCGCAACATTATGACGGAACGTCGATATAGAAGATAAACTCCCAAATAAATATATAAATATATAAATATATATATATATATATATATATATATTACTGCTTCATTAACATAATTTTTCATATAGAGTTTTATTAGAAAATCTTTTTGCGACGCTATTAATTTGATTCTTACGCTGTTCTGTGATTCCAGTTTCCTCGGCAAGGCAAGCAACGTTCCGGCAGCGTTTGGTCCAGCAAATCGTCTCTGAGCACCGGATTTCGGTATCACGGCGGTAGCTTGATGACCACGACGTTGCCGAGTCCGGAAGCTGCGAGAACGTATCTCTTCGAAGGTAATCGAGTTTTTTTTTTTCATTGTTGATCCACATCATTGACGCAGATGACACAACAATTTGTACTTCGAAATTTGTTGAAAAAAAAAAAATGCAGGTTTATTAGGAAAGGAGAGATCGTCTTTGTATGATGAAATGCAATTCTGGGAGGATGCGTTTTTAGACGCCGTCTCGCAGGAACGAGACATGATGGGCATGGATCAAGGACCCGGGGAAATGGTGGAGAGGTAAAAGAGATAGAGTCGTGCATTTTGAGTTAAGTCAAAGTCATAAAAAATATTGATGTGTAAAATACGAGATTTTACACATTTTTAAGATAGTGAAAATTCGAAAATAGCGCGAAGTTATGTATGTGTGTGTGCAAATATACTGAAATTATGTTATTGCCTTGAAATAAACATTTTACGCACAATTTGCCATACAAAAAATACACAACTTTATTTCTAAATAAAAAAAAATATAGATATAAGAGTTTGAGCGAGAGTGAAAGGAGACGATTGGAGCATGAAGAGGACAGACTGCTGTGCACGCTGTTACACAATCTCACCGCTATCTTGGTGATGCTGAATGTGGACAAGAACGAGCTAAAACGAAAGGTGCGCAGATTGCTCGGCAAAAGTCACATCGGCCTCATCTATAGTCAGGAGTTAAATCTACTTCTCGATCAAATAACCAATCTTGTAAGTTCGTCCGATAAAAAATTTACAAACTTATTTTATACCGTTTTCTTTTTCATAAAAAATATCTTTATATAAGCTGCACGTTCTGATTTTTGTCTCAGCACGGAAACGACATCGATCTAAAGCCTCTGACGTCACGGCAAATGCATCGGCAATCGTTCACTGTGCACGCCGGAGTCGATTCCGAGGGTGATCTGCGGTTTCTCGAGGTTCGCCACGATGGTCTTGTGCTGAGATCGGTAAACGGTGTCATAGTCGAGCGTTGGTGGTACGAGCGCGTAGTCAATATGACCTACAGTCCGAAAACAAAGGTTCTGTGTTTGTGGAGGCGAAGCGGAGGCAAAACTGAATTACATAAATATTATACCAAAAAGGTAACAAAATATACTTTTTAGTTTTAAAACTTCTAGAGTTGAAGAAAAAGTGATAATATGGCTCTTATTTACATTTTATATTATAATTTTTTTTTAATATTCAAAGTTTAATTACTTATTCCATAAGCAATCGCCAGAATTCCAATAGCGGAAATATCAAGAGGGATCATATTACCACCTATTTCTCCAACTAGATTATCTACAAGGACCGCGTATATTACCACTTTCTTTATTCTAGACATTTTAATAAAACAAAAAAAGATAAAACAGGAAATGTATAATGACCATTTGAAGCAAAAACACTGGTGATAACGTGTGTATGATAGATGCATTACTTTATTCAAGCAGGTAACATATAGAACGTTTTCGGCCTTAGATTAGGCCTTTATCAATATATATATAAATATGATGTTCTTGAATTAAAACTTATACAAATCACATGATTACAATATAGAAATATTAAAGTAACTGAGCTACTGAGTAACTGAGTTACTTTAATATTTCTATATTGTAATCATGTGATTTGTATAAGTTTTAATTCAAGAACATCATATTTATATATATATACCCAGCAAACAATTTCTGTTTTTGACAATTTCGGCGCAGACCTTGGTAACAGAAACTGTTTGCAGAAATGCTACAATACGGAAACACCGCCAAAATTGTTAGCACACAGAAAGAAAAAACGCAACAACTCTGTTGACAAATACATGAGAGTATTGCAGCCAAAACGATTCCATATATGTCAGTGAAATTAACAACAAATAGATGGTCGATTGCAAGCAGATCTGCTTTTAGCAATATTGTGACCAAACAGTCCGCAAAATTGTATCAGAAATCTATTTACGACAAAAGTCGGGTTGATCTGTTAAACGCATTGACNACAGATTGCCACCAAACGCCAAGCAGGTCTGTTCGTGTATACGTGCGGACTGTTTGCAATTTGGCGCCAACAGACAATGACCAAACCTATTCCGGATTTTGGCTTCACTTTGGCGATAATTTGGCCTCGCTTTGCTTGTGGCAGACTCTGTCATCATTTTGGTCGCATTTTGACATTTCACATGTTGACAGACATGGTTAACAAACCATATCCTACTGAGGACACAGATGGATATGGTTCTGTGACCGAAATGTTTGCTGGGTATATTGATAAAGGCCTAATCTAAGGCCGAAAACGTTCTATATGTTACCTGCTTGAATAAAGTAATGCATCTATCATACACACGTTATCACCAGTGTTTTTGCTTCAAATGGCCATTATACATTTCCTGTTTTATAAGAATTTATTGAAGCTTACTACACTCCTATTCTAAAAAAAGATAATATACATTTTAATAAAGATAAAATATTCTTCGCGCGAGATATTAAATTATCTTACCGACACTTGACGATTGTTTCTCTCTCTCTTTTGTCAGTGTAAGGACGTGTATTACTGCATAAAGGACGCGATGGAGAAGGCAGCGACTCGCGGGCGAGGCGCAAAGGAGGATTACGAGCTCGGTGGCGAGTTTCCGGTACAGGACATGCGAACGGGCGAGGGTGGACTCCTGCAGGTTTGCATGGAAGGAGTCGGTTTGCTCTTCGCGAACAGCAAGGTATGACTCACATGACGCGTAGAAAAAAAAAAAAAAAAAACTGCCTTTACGTTGTAAAGGCGATGCAGGAAGAATCGAGAGAGTTTAACTCTCTCGAGGATTTTACGTAAAAAATAATTCATATCTATATATATATATTCTTTTTTCTACATTCTACGTCCAATTGTTTGTGTCATGTTGAATCGCATTTGACACCATACAAGTTTATTGGAGATTTTTGTTTCGAAGAGTTTTTTTTATCTCAGTTTTCGTTATATATAATTTTTTTTAAACAATAACTACGTTTTGATTATATAATGTCGTGTTCCTTCTTTTTCTGGCCGATGCTGTCGTTTTACTTTTTATCGACGCTAATGCGTTATAATAATGTGTCTATATTTCAGCGAGATTAAACATATGCCACACACAGAGAATATCTTATGTTATCATACGAGCTTCGTTCGTAAAAAGAAATCTTTCGGCCTGACAATCGCGCAATCGTTTTACAAATGCTTAAATGGAAATTAAAAAAAAAAAAATAATAATCATAATATATAAATTAATGAAACTGCAAAAAAAAAAAATACAGCGTTAATTAGAATCGAATATATAAGATAGGGAATGTCGTCGTCCAACCACTTGTGTCTTCTTTTGTCCACATTTCTCTCGATCATAGAATACTCTCTCTGTGTTTTTTCTCATTATTGCATTGATGCAAGGACCACTCAATATTACCTCCCACCGCTAGCCACTATATCTGCTTAATTAATTACTTTGTATCTCTGTCGGGTTCGTCAAGGTGGTTTGATCGGCGAATGTTCAAGTTAACAAGTTCCAAGCTTTCTCGTAAGAAACGCTCTCTGTTTAATTTCACCAGAGAATAATATGTACAAAAAAAAATCCATTACGTTTGCACACAAGTTATACAAATCTCGTGTCGAGAAGATGGAAACTTGTCACTCTTGTCGAAAAAAAAAAAAACCAAAACTTTAAAAAATTCGGAAAAACGTTCTAGTTGTTGAACTAAAACACTCGGAAAAAAACATCTCAATCGTTGAAAACAATAACACGCATATTTTTCACACGCGTATAAAAATGTAACACATTTATTAAATTTTTCTTTTTTCTTTTTCCAGATAGTCGAGAATTGCAATTTATTTGTTGTGGTCCTGTTTGTAAACTTTTTTTTTAAATAGAAATATTTAAAATGTTATTAAAACAACATTCAATTGCACACATTTTGAATATTTTTAGTTAAAATATTTTATTATAACATGAGAAGAAAAAAGGATTGCACCATAAATAATGAAACAATGGACCATCTCCGATAATTTTTTGTTATGTCTACACACGCGCATAAAAAAAAATTCTTAATATAAATAACTTTTTCTTAATAAGAAAACAACTTTCTCGTAAGCATCTTTTAATCAAGAACTCTACCGATTATTTGTTGATAATAATGTTTTTGCTTAACTCGCGCACTCTCGACAAAGGCACAATTTTTATTACAACTTTTCCGATGTCTCTCTTCTCGGTTTACATATTTTATTAGATAATATTGTGTTCAGGCGTTATATATAATCAATGTTTTCTTGCATGGAAGCTCGATGTGCAGTTGCAGACTTTTTTATCTGTATATTATATAATTATTTATATTACATTTATATATATATTATTCATTATACATATATTTATATAGGAAAAAAGGTATAGGGCGTTATATATATATATATATACACACATACACACACACACACACAGAGACTGTCTTTTCAACACTATACTCCTCTATCTTATCATTTGTATTGAATGTTGGATGCTATATTATATTTTTTCCATAAGTCTATGACAACTTTTTTATCTCTGTCGTGATCTCACATATACACGCGAGGAAAGTCTATTCGCGGTTCGAGAATACAAAATGAGATTAATAATAAGAAAATGAAGATAACGGCGAGAAAAAATCGTGTGATGAGACAAGAAGTGTACAAAATCGTTATTTTTTTACATATATCTCACTCTACACCGCGAGATAAAAAAAAAAAAAACGTCTCATTACATTTAATTAGTAACGCTAATTTCGACACAAATGACGAAATAAAAATTCTGTGAAATATTATTACGCTCGGGATGATAGACTTTTCTCAGCTTGGGGAACTTTTGAGATGGTCCTTGAACAATGAATATATTGCTGTTTTAATCGATTGGCCATCACGTTAGGTAATCAAAATATAGCTGTAATATCATCGTATACAGCTCTGTATCTTTCTCTCTAATCTATCTCTATCTCTTTCTTATATATATATATGCTATAATATTAACTGAGTGGATATAATTGTATTACCAAAGATTTTAATTTTCTGTTTTTCTGTTTTCTGTTTCTTGTCCCGTCCATCGACATTGCCCCGCGGCTGGGCAAACAGGATTTCGAGGTATCAAATCAAACTAAAAAATCACTGTCTGTTATATAAATTCAGTATTGACTATATACTCAATGTTGGCCGTGTTTTCCGGAGATGCTTATTTATTTTTACCATTACTTTTGGCCGTATATTATTACTATATACCATTATATACTATATATCTACCTACATTCTCTTAAATTGCATTCAAATTCACTGATCTGCTCTGTCTATCTTGACTGTTTTTTTTTTTTTTCGTTTTTTTTCCAATACGATCGATCGGTGTTAGTTGTACATATAATATATATATATATATATATATTATACATATGTACGTATATATATATGTATATCTCTCCGATATATATTATTACACGAAGCCGATGTACTCCCATTAAAGGGGGATGTCCGGCGACGAAAAGATGAAATGCAGACCAGTGTTTGTCGCATTATACACATATATCGAAAGTCGTCCGACACAATATATACCTTATATATTGTATATCGTTTATATAGATGAGATATATTTGTGAGTAGTGTTTAGTGCAACTTGTAGAGCGATGTTCGATGCACACAATGCAACTATATATATATCTATATAGCCTATATCACTACATATTATATATATATATATAAAAATTCGTACACAATCATTGTCGTCACGATCATCATTACAGCTTCCACGTTTTTACACACAGTAAACAATATTATTAACAAAACTTACCTGGAAACTTTTCCTTCACCGATATTGTCAATTCTCTTTGACATCTTTATCGAAGAACCGATAAATATTTCGATACATTTTACAGAGATTCCGGAAATAATTTGATATAAGTCTCAATATTTTTTCTAATTTTTTTGTTTCAGTTGAACGAAGTAAAATGTCTCGATTGAAAATAGAACAAACAAGTTGATCTCTTCATGAAGACAAGTTGTACAGAAACTAGAGACAAACTGACACAGTTGTATATAAAAAAAATATTGCTTGCAAACAAATGTTATATGAAAATATATAAAGGAAAATTTTAATACAAAAATAAATTATTAAAAATTAAAACATCTAAAATGAAACACAAAACAAACATGAAACCGAACTTAATGAATCAAATAATTGTTAATATAATCAGTTACAAAGGACCTGTAAATTTTTAAAAAACTCAAACAAGATGCTTTATACCTACAAATTTTAATATGTTTAAAACCTGTGTAATATTATTTTTTTAATACATTTGCTAATATGTAATGTGTTTCGAGAAACTTACCCCTAAAGAGAAACATAGAAAATAATAGCAAATTAGTAGCTGCCCGATTTTTTACGCATACATGTCGCTCGGTAATCTACGCACATACTGCTAGTATTCTGTAGTAGAGCAATAATTTTCTGCGCTGTATAGCAATACGTACGACATGTACTAACGCGTAAGACTCTCTGGGATATCATCGTGCAAAATGCTGTATTTTGTCACGATAAATAATTACTACACTTCTCTGGCATGGCACTGCTAACATGTTTCTTGTTTCACGACATCGTATATCGAGTTCGATGTTACTCTCCCGACAGTGACATCCGTTATCGTCATTATTAATTCCCCTTTTCTCAATCTCTTTATCTATTATCATCCCTCTCTCTAATATTTATACATCACGATCGTGTATCATTGTCGATCGAATCACGCCCACCGGTCTGTATTAGATGATACAATTGCACATTTAGCAACTTATCGACGCTAAGCAATCAGTGACATTTTACGATTGAGTTTAGGCCATCTCCAGAGTTGCCTGCCGCCTATATATCGCTGCTGCTGTTGCTGTTTGCTGCCGCCGCTGATGTTGCTACCATTGCTGGACCTTGCTTACGAAGTCGAATATCGCTACAATGGCTGCTAAATGACGCATGACAGTTTTAGATTCTAGTCGTAATAGATCTTGAATCATTTTAGGCTTCTACGCGCGAGTGTCATTTCTTGTGCAAAACTTAACAAACATAAAGTTCCAATTGAGGTGGAAATTGTTTGACTGTTTCTGTGACAGATGTGCTATATATTTTACACGATGTAACAAATACAGTGTGGGTTTTCTTGTTTTTTGAAAAACTGTTAGTTGTGTTTTGCACAAAATGATTCTCGTTGTTCGCTTTTGAATTTGCAATCGGAAAGTAGAAATTAAAATCATTTGTGAGCATGTCACAGGCAATCACTGCACGACTATATTACAACAAATTTTTGTGCACGTTCGCACATAGACTGTCTGGGAAATGCAATCCGCTCATAGATATGTGTCTAATTGATCATAATAATATATATCAAGTCTCGTATAAGTGTATAATAATAGTGACAATATGATTATATTAGATTAGATAAACAGATGGTAACTCTAATCTAATCACTGAAGTATTGTTCAATAAACTTTGATATGCGTTACTATACTTGTATACAAAGCGAAGCAGTTCGCGATTCTAAAGAAGAAATTTTTTTCAGACTCTTACAAGAAGCTTTGTGTGATAAAAAACGAAAGCTGTTATGTGAGAAACTCCTTCATGAAATGTCATTATAGAAAGAAAAGGAATTACTTAAAGATATAATAAATTAATAACATATTGAGCTCTCATTTATTGTAATAATTATAATGTAGCTTTAATAACATCCACATATCTGCTCTTAAAATAAAAATTAGGTAAAAGATTGTATGGTGACGCATTTAAAACACAAGAAAGACAAAGCACACAAAATCCGTTATTCACGCCTTTTCAAAGAGCTACTTGCACAAACAAATTAACATTGTTACAATATCGCAATTAGCACAGAACAATAGAAGAATCGCAACAAAAGTGTGCATGATGATCAGCGTAGATCGAAATCCACGACGCGCCGATGCGCAAACCACTAACGCAAACCGATTGTGTTATTTGCAGTTTTTTGTAAGACTCGATCATATCCGCAAGTGCTTTACTCAAAAGGATGGAATCTTTGTTTTGGAAGAATTCAGTAAGTGACACATCGAATACTGCATATTCGATAAGAAAAAAAAAAAAAAACACGCTTTTCTCTAGGCTGTAGATATCTCGCGAGATATAATTTCGCGACAGTGATATGCTTTCGCTGCAATTTTCTTGCGTTTCTCGAATATCGATTGTCAAGCATTATTCTGTTGCAGATCCTAAAACTAGACAAGTAATTCAACGTAAATATAAGTCACAAATGGTAAGTACATTTCTTTCAATTTTCTGTAGAATAATAGTTTTGCACAACTATACTTTCAATTTATGATATAATTTGTTATATTTATTTTTTTATTTATTAATTAAATGTCTACAAAAACCATATATTGTGTAATAGGCTGAAGAAGCGGTTCGCTGTTTACATAGAATATTTTCCGTCGTGTTTACGCTACATAAACTACCGTCGGAAAGTCACCATAAGCGCGGGAATGATTAAAATTTATCCTTGAATTTTTTTCGTTTCTTACATCTCACGTAAGTTTGTTTTTTACTTCTGTTTATTTTTAATAAATTATGGTAAGACAGCGAATATTTCTAAAAATTATTAGTTCTGAGATCTATTTATATACAATATAATTGATACACCAAGACAATGCTTATGTGATAAAACAGGTTTGGTAACAGTAGCGTATAAGTGATTTTCTCGTTGCTCATAGGCGCCTGATATCTGTTACGCTGTTCTCTGCGTATTTTCGTACGTGGCAGCTGGATCGGAGCAACGAAAACAAGGTCAGCAACAGCAGCAACATCAACAGCAACCACAACAGCAGCACCAGCAGCAGCAGCAACAACAGTATCAACAGCATCAGCAACAACAGCATCAGCAACAGCAGCAGCGCTATCAACAACAGCAACATACACTACAATCACGTCAACAACAACAACAACAACAGCAGCAGCAGCAGCAACAACCTCACCAATCCCGGTATCCTTATCAGCAACGCAAGCAGGAACAACCGCAACAATCGAGCAACGCGCCACTGCACAGAAACACACAACTAGATCCGCACTCCCGTCAACACTGACGAACGGAACAGAGACACTCGCTTCCCTTTATCCACAGCGTTCACAACAAAAATAGTTGCGCCCCGTACACCTGTCTACCTTGGGTATAAGTGTGCTATCTTTCCTGAAATTTCGTTGAAACTTTCAATCGAACACATACATATGTAAACACTTAATAGCGACATTTATTAATTCTCAGAGAGAAGTAATGTTATAGTTTTTTCTCAAATGATATCGTGTTTCTTCTTCTCCCTCTAAAAACCAAACTTATTACGAAAAAGATGATCCTAACAACGGGAAATATTTTTAAATTAAATCAGTTTAATTAATATGATATCTCATAGTCGTGAGTCGATATTTGATTCGCTATAGTCTTAATCGTCAATGTGATAGCTGTGCTATTCTCGTACTCGTCCGTATACGTGAACACACACGTGTATGCGTCACACCTAAAGCAATTAAATACAATAACTATTTGTATAATTGTGCGGCAGTAAAAGTTTATGCGCCGCACCAAGAGAGAAATTGCAATTAATTGTGATTGTTCGCGATTGAAGAAGCAGAGATTTTTATTTTAGTTGTTGTACATTATAATATATATGTATAGTCGAAGTAAGTACACTTACTCGATGTCTGATCGGTCAGCGCTAAAAAAAAAAAAATGATCTTCGCTAAAACTTTCCACTTATTGCCGTCGGAGTATTTCGCTCTTCAGTCGTTTTTAGATACTCGAACTTCGCGGCGAACTACAAACGAAACGTAGATATTACGACAGATAGTAGTTTCGTCATTCGCTGTCTCGATTTTCCACAACTGTCGTCGAATTCTAGCTGCGTTATTTCTTATTATTATTTGTTTTTTGTTTGACTTGCGTACACGAAATATAAGTGAAACTGTCGCGTAGGATGTTTAGAAAACTGTAGTATTGTATTCTATGTCCCAAATACAGGGATCGATTATTTTATACACGGTTTCGAACACGGAAGACAAATTTTTCTTTCGGTAGCTCGTAGAGCTCGTTAGAATACACGCATCGATCTCGTTACATATTAGGGAGCATTATGCGTGATATATACCAAACCTGTACAATAATCCGGAAACGACGTCTTCGAAATGCTGTGAAACCACACATCCTGCGTTTTCCTAGGAATGTATAGTTAAGTATATCGGAAGCGCCAAACCAACGAGATTGCACGTTTTATATCGCGATCGCGACAAACGGAATTGGCACTAAGTGCGCGCAGCGACGTTTCTGCACGAATAAAATCGTTACTTTATTCATTTCTTTTTTTTTTTTTTATTGATATTTGTTTTACATAATGTTATGTAGATGAAACGACCAGCCTAGAAAGGGATACAATAGTATCGCGGAAACTCAACTGAAAAAAACCTTAGCATATGTGTCGCACACAGATGCCAGAGGAAATAATATATTTTCTTGCAGTATAAAAAAAATGATGCATATAGATATTTGTAAAAAGGATATAGGAATTTGTAAATAACGGGCGAAGTAGCGAATTGATACAAACAGGCGTGACAACGCTCCTTTTTATTTCCTGTATCTTTTACTACAATTAATATATTTGTAAAGAGCTCATTTTGACAGCTAAGTTATAGAGAAGTACGTTTCTAAAACCAAGACAGAGGATTCTCTTCTATATATAACATAGTAAACATATATACCCGCACACACAATCTTTCTGTATCAAAATTGTCTGCCTAAATCCCGACGTTTAAAAGTTTGTCATCGATGCCGTTCACACAATCAAATATTTCGAGATATGTATCGCGATCACGCAATGAGAAGAAACCCTAAATCTCTAGAAGAGAAAGTAATACCTCGCATTGTATAGTCATACATGTAGACGCCTTATGCCCAAAATATACGAGTAGTCAAACTGATACTAAACAATGATTTTTAAATATTTCCTTACCGTTTTAGAACTCGAACATTTCTGTATTTTTATACTTATATACAATTTATATGAATATTTATTTTCAATTTAATACTATTTATATGAATATTGTTTCTTTACGGTTTAACTTATATTTATTTGACGGCGACTAAAGAAATACGAATCATTAAAACGTTTCGTACAGTATACTTATATTCAGCTTCACAGCTAAGTTTTTTCTGTCGATTCATATTGTTTCGCAAGTAAATTTCTCTCAATAACTTCGTGTGCTTCCTCGACAAATTTCTAGTTCTCACCGGTACATTTAATTTACATAAAAACTGATCGAAAAAGGCTGTAGTTCCTGTGAGTTACACACAAAGAGAAAAATTTGTTGTGGACGAAGTTCTTTGTCTTTCGAAAGATGTTGACTGGAAAAAGACGATTAAAGTTACAAAAGAAATTGATGAAAACATTTTTAAATACTTTACAGCAAAGTAAGTTTAATATAGTACAATTGTGCGCGTGCACACGAAATACACACGTGGTTTCGTGTATGTATTGCCAGTGTTAAAATATGGTCACGTTCTTCAGTGATCTTTGAAAAAACGTACAACTCATAGCGATTACTTAATCTACGTGTTTACAAAAAACTTGGCAGAAGAATTAATAAGCGACTTCTCAAAAGCAATGCCGTGCGTAATCTATACACTGTCTATCGTCGTAATTGCAATCAATGAGTCCGTATCTGGCTGGAATGATATTTTAAATGGTTCAATGGGCGTGTTTGTCGACATGAGAACTGGTGTCTTACGTGTTATGTACATGGATTCTGATGTAATGTCTGATTGTATTCCGGTGGATTTAATTTCTAAAAGACTAATAAGAGGTGGATGCAAACGCAGTATACACAAATACATATGTGATAAAGCCATTCTTTAATAATTAACCTACTTGTCTCGATAAATGTGGAAAAGTAAACTTTATAATATCTTTTACAACTCTGCATTTCTGAGGATAAGAGCTTCTACATTTTACAACTTTTGTACAACCAACACGAAGAGCATAAGTGTAGGAAAGTTACTACGCGTAGCAGCTCGTGTCGTGTATGATATTCTTTTGGAGAATATACTCTGGAAACCGAATATGATTGAAACGGAGAATCATTTGCTGTGTTATATATCTGCCGGCAATATTAATACCCACCATGCTCAAAATAGCCCATTTACGTCCGATGGAAGTTTTATTTAGAAATCTTGATATTTACACATTAGATATTCGAAACTGTGTAATTGCACATTTGTGATTTACGGTATAAGTGAAATGTATCGTATATACTTTGATTTATTGAGATTACTACCTTTGCAAAGAAACTTATATGTGACAATCCATGCTTTGTCATTTGTTCAAACTCACATCTGACATTTTCATAAGTCAAATTTTATAAACTTGTTCAAGAACGTAAACGCTGATGATAAAATTGATTTTGGATATAAAGACTTGATGAATTCCGATACCGATGAGTATATTAGGTGCGTATTAGAGCTCACGCATGCGAGTATTTACGCAATCTTAGTAAAAAAATATTTATCTTGACTGTAAAAGTATATTAGATATTAAAACTAGCTGTGAATCTGAATATAAGTATACTGTAGGAAACGTTTTACTGTTTTTTGTATTTCTTCAGTCGACATTATCAAACAAATATAAATTAAAACAAAATCTTAGTAACAACGTTATGATTAATTGTTAATCAAAAAAACTCTGCTTCATATAAACTCGACGTATACAAAGTGGTAAATTTGTAGCTATAGGTGATAAAAGTGTAGTGATATAAAACTAAAATATACAAGTTTCTAAGACCTGGCGGTACAACTCATGATAATTAGCAAACACCAACAGTGTTTCCACGATATGACCTAAGTTTTACGTACTGACAACGTCACAAACAATCAAATAGCGCACATATCTTCGTGAATTTATGTAAAACGTTCTGTTAGAAAATGCTACATATACAAATTTTGTTATCTAAATGTCTTACAGAATAATATCGTTTCTCAATGAAATACAAACGCAAAGAATGAAAAAAACTTCACTTTAAACCAACAGGTAGCAAGTTTGCGGAATAGAGCTTCTTTCAATAAATTTTACCTTTCATGATAACGTCTAGTTTGTTCCAAGCAACTCATGTTTTCATTGACCAAGTAGAGTTTAGAGTCAATAATTCCATTTCTGAAATAAAAAATAATAATCATTATTATTCAAGTATTCAAAATAACTATTCTATTTCTTAAATAAAGAATACTTTTACAGTCAAGATAAATATTTTTTTGCTTAGATTGCGTAAGTACATACTCGCATGCGTGAGCTCTACTAGGCTCCTAAAATATTCTTCGGTATCGAGATTCAACAAGTTTTTATATCCAAACTCTATTTCATCATCAGCGTTTACGTTCTTGAACAAGTTTATAAAATTTGACTTATGAAAATGTCAGATGTGAGTTTGAACAAATGACAAAGCATGGATTGTCACATATAAGTTTCTTTGCAAAGGTAGTAATCTCAATAAATCAAAGTATATACGATACATTTCACTTATACCGTAAATCACAAATGTGCAATTACACAGTTTTGAATATCTAATGTGTAAATATCAAGATTTCTAAATAACACTTCCATCGGACGTAAATGAGCTATTTTGAGCATGGTGCGTATTAGTATTGCCAGCAGAAATATAATACAGCAAATGATTCTTTGTTTCAATCGTATTTGGTTTCCAGAGTATATTCTCCAAAAGATTATCATACACGACACGAGCTGCTACGCGTAGTAACTTTCCTACACTTATGCTCTTCGTGTTGGTTGTACAACAGTTGTAAATGTAGAAGCTCTTTTTTTTTATTCACAGAAATGCAGAGTTGTAAAAGATATTATAAAATTTCCTTTTTCACATGTATCGAGACAAGTAAGGTAATTATTTAAAAATGGTTTTATCACATATGTACTTGTGTACAATACTGCGTTTGCATCCTCCTCTTATTAGTCTTTTAGAAATTAAATCCGGAATACAATCAGAGATTACATCAGAATCTGTGTACATAACACGTAAGACACCAGTTCCCATGTCGACGAATATGCCCATTGAATCATTTAAAGTATCATTCCAGCCAGGTACGGACTCATTGATTGCAATTACGACGATAGACAGTGTATAGATTACGCACGGCACTGCTTTTGAGAAGTCGCTTATTAATTCTTCTGCCAAGTTTTTTGTAAAAACATAGATTAAGTAATCGCCATGAGTTGTACGTTTTTTCAAAGATCACTAAAGTACGTGACCATATCTTAACACTGGCAATACATACACGATATCAAGTGTGTATATTGTGTGCACGCGCAATTGTAATATATCAAATTTACTTTGCTGTAAAGTACTTTAAAATGTTTTCATCAATTTCTTCTGTAATTTTAATCGTTTTTTTCTAGTCGACATCTTTCGAAAGATAAAGAACTTCGTCCACAACGGGTTTCTCTCTTTGTGTGTAACTCACAGGAACTACAGCCTTTTTCGATCAGTTTTTATGTAAATTAAATGTACCGGTGAGAACTAGAAATTTGTCGAGGAAGCACACGAAGTTATTGAGAGAAATTTACTTGCGAAACAATATGCTTTGAGTGAAAACACTTATCTGTGTAACACTATTCTTTTACTTTTCTGTCCTTCAACAATAATCCTAAGTCTTTAGCACTCACATCTCCGCTTTGGAATTTATTCAATCTGGAAGGCCGCTCGCTCCGCAGTATGTCAAAAATCTTGGTATTCAACAATTTCTTGAGCCTGTCGTTGCTAGTTTCCTTTTTTGGTCGTATCAGCAGAAATCATTTTTTGCTATCCGGACGACATCTCAGTAATGTTTCACATACTGCTTTATCCAAAAAACTTGTGCCACCAGTAATAAAAATATTTCAATGGGAATAAAAGGTGAGTATAGATGTATTAGCGTTTTCACTTATGATAACTAAAATATTTAAAACGTTTCTAAATTAGTATCTGATAGATACTGAGAAGTTTCAAATAGATAGATAGTCAACAACTCACAAATTTTGATGTTACAAAACATCAAAAGCACGTCCTTCTCCATCAAAAGTTTGCACGTAAATGAATCAAACTGAATAGTCGGCTCATTTATAGGAAATGATGACGAACTTTTTTCATGATACGCAATATTCTAAAAGTTCGAAGAGCAGTCTACTTTACATTTACGTGTTGCATTTATTATTGATTTATGTGCATGTCTGTTTGTGATTAAAACTCGTAAGATATTCAATATTCAGAATTGTAATGTAGAATAGCGTGATACCGGTAAACGCTCAGAAACATAGTTTCTTGAAAATCGCGCACGAATGAACGATTACACAAAACGTTTTTCTATAATTGTTTTACTACAATTAAAAAACTTTGAGAGATAAGCAAGTTGCAATCTCGTTTTGCAAGCTACATTATAGAAAATATATGTCCGAAATCACAAAAAAAAGATTCTCTTCTGAGCAACGGAATAACATATACACTCACACACATAGTTTTTTCATATATTTGTCTGCTTACATTTCCACGTTTCGAAGATTGTTATCGATGCCGTTCACACAATCAACCATTCCTAGATTTGTTCGCAATTTGCCGGCAAATTATCAGCAATTTTGAGCAAAAATACTCAGCAAATTGGCATCACCTGTGTCCGCATTAGACTTCGATTTTGTTGCCAAAGCTTGTCGACAAAAAGTAACAGCAAATTGCTAGCAAACCGAGCAAAGCTTGATACATATTGAAACATATTTTGGTCTGAGACCAAATTGACGCCAAATATGAAGCAAAATCTACGCAACACGACACAGCTTTCCTTGGTTTTTCCCAGCAAGTTGCTGTTATGTTTTGTCAACAAGCTTGAATATATTTTTGCTAGCAATTTTGCAACATTGCCAGACAAAACAAACTCTGCATCATATTTGATGTTTTTCTGCTAATAAAATGTGTAACAAGCATTTGGCAAAATCTGTGTCGACAGATTTGGTTATCTGGGTTACTATTGAGAAATAGTATCGCGATTATGCAAAAAAAAGAAATCCTACACATCTAAGAGAGAAATTACCTTATACAGTATGTATTTACGTAAATATCTAATTCAAAATACGTAGATATCTAGTTCAAAATACACTAATTAAAGTGATATTAATCGAAAGTTTTTTTTTTATCCTACCGTGTTAGGACGTTAACACTAGAACTACAGAAGCAGTCAAAATGACTGGTGATAACTTTTCATTTACAAATTGTTCAAATTAATAGTTTCGCACTGTAAAACGTTTTTCTGCCAAATTGATGATATTAATACTTTATGTATTACAAAAACATCATAACAAATTTCTGAAATGCAATATTATAAGTTTGAATACCTTTTAATTAAAAATTCAAAACCAGTCATTTTGACTGGCCATTAATGAATATTCTAATGTTAATAGTGTTTAGAGATGCTTTTATACTAGTAATATAATAATTATGTATAACATTTATATAAAAATAAGTTGTAATACAAATATACAAATATGTTAATTAATATTTGTTTGATGTAGTTGACTGAAGAAATACAAATCAGTGAAACGTTCTGTAAAGTATACACTTATGCTATAACGTGTCAATCTTGTATCATTTTAATCATCAAAACCTATTTCGAAGTTTTATACTCACAAATTTACGTGATTCTTACATTTCGACTAGTGTTAAAAACAAATTTAAACATTTAGTTTTATTAAAATTCACTTATCTTAAAAAAGAAAACAAACTCAATTCCTTGATTTATAATCTAATTTACCTATTGTGCAATCATAAACGTGAATACAAGATGTAGCATAGCATAATTACAAACAATAGTTTGATACTTTCATGAAGCCAGTCCATTCTGAAACATCAATAATGGCAATGCATTAATTACGTTTATCGTTTTTATCACTTATAATATATAACGTCTTATCAAATATCACGCAGTTTTCGCAGCAAACTCGTTTGGCATTGGTTTCTGAAACGCGAATATTAACATGCTTTTGACAATACAGCTCATGAAAATGACTAAATGTCAGCACTTCCGTTATGACCTGTTGCTACGAACGTCACAAAGACCGATCAAAGTGCGCACGTAACTTTGCGATATCATGTGAAAAACGTTTCTCTCCGACAATGTTATATGGAGTTTTTTATTATAATACTCTGAAGTATTCTACGCAATAATATTGTTTCTTAACGAGAGACGAGCACAGAAAGTTGTAAAAAACACTCGAAATTGATACAAAAATAGAGTGACAATTTTGCAGTGATCATTTTAGTCGTCTACTTTTACTTTTTACGATAACGTCTGAGTCGTTCTAAGCTCATATCTTCATTAAGCAAGTAGAGTTTAGTACCAATAATGCCACGTCTGAAATAGAAGATAATAATTACTTATAAAATAAGATTGCATAGATAGTACATACATACTCGCATGCGTGAGCTCTAATACGCACCTGATATATTCTTCTGTGTGAAAATTCAAAATATTTTTATATTCGAAATCTTTTTCATTAGCAGCGCTCAGATTCTCGAAAATGTTTATTAATTTTGTGCTATTATATCGCCAGAAGTGAGTTTTAAAAAAGGACAATGCACAGTTTGACATATATATCTTTCGTTGCATTTTCAGTAACCTACATACATCATAGTATACACGTTACACTTTCACTTATAACACAAATTTCAAATGTGATAATAGCACAGTTTTGAATATCTGGCGTGTAAATATCAAGATTTTAAATAAAACTTACATCGGACGTAAACGTAATATTTTCAACACAGTGTTTATTAATAATGCCGGCACAATATGTAATACTAACATCAATATGTAATATAACAAACCACTATTTTATAATCGTATGTGGTTTCCAAATTGTTCGCCCCAAAGGAATATCATACACAACACGAAATGATACGCGTATTAACTTTCCTAAACTTATGCTTTTTGTGTTGTTTATAGAGCAGTTGTGTAAATGTGAAGACTATTATCGGAGATGCTGAGTTGTAAAACATAGTATGAATTTTAATTTTCTACAGTGATCGAGACAAGTAAGTTGAATACTAAAAACTGGCTTTACATGCGTACTTTTTCATTCCGCGTTTTTAAGCTGTGATTATCATTGCTTGAATCACTATATCTATCGGAATAAAATCGGAAAATACATTAGAATATAAGTGCACCACACGTAAAATTTCGGTTCCACCAGCACTAAGCAAGCCCCCATGGGTCTGTTAAAATTGTCAATTCAGCCTGGTACAGGATTATTAAGTGATGATATGACTATAGATGGTCTAAGGTTACTGCAAAGCAGTGACTTGGAAAAGTCATTTATCACTTGCTCGGCTAGTCTTTTCGGAAAAACATAAGTATTTGCCATTGTTCCAATATATCTGCAAAAATTAATGAACGGGCGTAAACACATTTTGACAATGGCAATATATACACAATATAACGTATGTGTTTCGTTTGCATGGGCAATTGTATAGTATTTATTTCGCTGTAAAGATCTGTAACGATGTGCATTGTTACGGCCGGGACCGACCATCAGTCCCGGCCTAAAACACGGCGCTTAGCGCCAAATAATCACTCTAAAATCAGCGTATATTTAATATACGCTGACGGCTTGCGCGCCGCCCGCACCGCGCGTTTCCCCGCGCCACGAAACGGCCTGCGCGCCGTCCCCGCACTGCGCGCTACCCCGCGCCTACAAGTACCAGCTGGTACCGCGCTGCACCGCGCGCCTCGCGCGCCACGAAACTGACAGCGACAAACAACTATCTGTTTTCCGCGCATCTTTGTCAACCCCCGCTCCGGGGGAAAATTCGGGTATAAAAGCCGGCCCAAAAACCGAAGAGATGAGATCCGCTCCGGTCTCCGGACCAGCCGGGTAAACCGGCACCCGCTCCGCTCCGGGGGAATCTTGGATTCTCCGCCGGGTAAACCGGCTTGCGTTCCGCGCCGGGGGAATCTTCCGATTCTCCGCCAGGCACACTGGCATCCGCTCCGCTCCGGGAGAATCTTCCGATTCTCCGTCGGGCCGACCGAGTAAAACCGTGACTTTCTCGCCTACCGTTCCGAGAAGCACCGCACAGTTAAGTCTTCGATCTACGGTATCATTTGCATTGCATTTCGTTATTTTTGTATATATTCCTCTCCGGAGGACCGAACGTACCGACCGAACACGTGACTGTCTCACGCATGATTTCGAGAAGCACCGTGTCGTAGATTCTTCCGTTTATTCAGCTATTTTCTTTTTGTTTGTATATATTATTTGTTTAATTCTATTTTTTTTTACTTGAATAAACCTTATTCAATTTTGTTACTTGAAACTACCGAGTCCACTCATTTTCTTACCTGTTCCTGGAATCCGACGAGCTACTCCGCAACAATTAAAAGATATAAAGCAACGGAATATTCTCTCCCGAGAAGTAGAACCGTTACAGATCTTTAAAATCTCATCGACGGTCTCTGCGATTTTGATCGTCTTTCTCCAGTCGACGTTCTTCAAAGAATACAAAATCTCGCCCACGATGGGTTTATCGCTTTGTGTGTACGTCGAGCTTACATGAAGCAGAGTCTTTTTGTTTTTATAGAAAATTAAACATAACGTCATTAGAATATGTCACGTGGGCACATAAAGTTATTGAGAAAAAAATGTATTTGCTAAACAATATTTTACCACAATATTTTTCATAGATTGAGCCAAATTCAAACGTCACGCGCGCGCGTTGACCGTAAGGTGTTGAAAATTGCATCTTTGAGACTCTCGTCAAAACGGACGGTAGCCGCAACGTGGAAAATTATCGAGACTTTTTCGATCAACATTTGTCTGTCGTTCGGCAATAATCCCAAGTCTTTAGCACTTATATCCGCTTATAGAAATGATTTTATCGGAACTAGATGGCCGCTCGTTCCGTAATAAATCAAAAAGCTTGTTATTCAACATTTCCTTAACTCTGTCGTTGATGGTTAATCCTTTTTTCGGGCGTATCAGCAGAAATATTTCTGTAATATCCGAACAGCATTTCAGTAATTTTTCACATAATGCTTTACCCAGGAAACCCGTGCCACCAGTAATAAAAATACTTCGATGGAAATAAAAGGTAGGTATAAATGTATTAGCGACTTCACTCATAGTAATTAAAATATTCAACCCGGTGTTAAAATAGATACACCGAAATATCAAGTGTTTTGCGTTGGAATATTACAATAATGAGAAATGTAGACTATTATTTGTGTTACGTCCTGGGGACTCCACGGGCCCCTTTTTCTTGCAACGTGACGCGCCGACATACAATAAATNCCGTTTTTTCTCAATAAATAACATGAATGGACTCGGACTTCGACGCGCCAGGCGCGCAAATAGAAATCGTGTCGACGCCCGAAAACTATAAACCGAGCCTAGCAAAGATCTTAAAAATTCCTTTGTAAACGATAGCGAACAGAAATATTTGTTTAAACGTCCCGAGCAACTTTCCAAATAAACCCGGTTATNTCCGGGTCAAAGAATAATATCCTATAAAATTTAGGACAGCCGGCGCAAGTAAAGATCTGTCGCCACGAGCAATTAAAAAAAGTTTATCACTCAATAAATATCGAAGGGTCTAGGTGGCGTGATCGAAAACCAACACTCTCCCTTTTCCCTTCTTCGGAAAATCGGACGAACCGACCGAGCCGAGAGATCGTCGCCGATTGGCGATCTCACGAAGTTTACCCGA